>NW_007222837.1:0-7963 GCF_000164805.1 Carlito syrichta | reverse complement strand
GAGAGAGGCGGCCATTCTGGAAAAGGGTTGGGCAGTTTCTTGAAACACTACACATGGACTGGGTTCATGGGCTCAGCCTGTAATGCCTGCACTTTGGAGGGCTGAGGTGATTGGATTGCCTGAGCCTACAAGTTCAAGACCAGCCCAGGCAATTTGGTGAGACCCGTCTCTACAATAAATAAAAAATTAGCCAGGTGTGATAGCGTGTGCCTGTAGTTCCAGCTACTTGGAAGGCTAAGGCAGAAGGATTATTGCTTGAGCCCAGCAGGTGTCGCTGGGGTGGACTTGAGTGTGCCACTGCACTCCAGTCTGGATGATAAAGTGAGACTCCAACACAAAAAAAAAAAAAAAAAGAAAAAAAAGCTGCACATGCAGCTGCCACAGGACCCAGCAACTGCACGTGAGCATTTATCCAGAAAAATGAAGACTTGTGCTCACACAGAAACCTGAATGGGTCTGTTCATAGCACCTTTATTCATAAGGGTCAGAGACTGGAAACCAACCAGACATCCTTCAACAGGTGATGGTTAAACTGTGGTTCATATGTGTGGTGGGTACTGCTCAGCAATAAAAAGGAATGAATTATCTAAAACTCACAGCCAACATATTGCTAAATGGGCACATATTGGAAGCATTTCCCCTGAAAACCAGAACAGGGCAAGGCTGCCCACTCTCACCTCTCCTGTTCAACATAGTGTTGGAAGTCGCAGCTTGAGAAATCAGACAAGATAAGGAAATCAGGGTATCCAAATATGAAAAGAAGAAGTCAAATTATTCCTCTTTGCTGAAAATATGATCCTATACCCCCAAAATCCAAGAGAATCTGTCACAAACCTCCTGGCACTGATAAAGGACTTTGAAAAAGTCTCAGGGTACAAAACAAATGTGCAAAAGACAGTCACATTCTAATACACCAACAACAAACAGGCAAAGAACCAAATAAAATGCACAATCCCATTCACAATAGCCACAAAAAAATGAAATACCTCGGCATCTTCCTAACCAGAGAAGTGAAAGACCTTTACAATGAAAACTGCAAAACATCTTTCAAAGAAATCAAAGATGACACAAACAAATGGAAAGATATTCCAAACTCATGAATTGGAAGAATCAAGATTGTTAAGATGTCCATCCTACCAAAGGCAATCTACAGATTCAGTGCTATATCCATTAAATTAGCAACATCAATCTTCTCAGACCTGAAAACAGCAACATAAATATTCATGTGGAAACATGAATGACCACAAATAGCCAAATAATACTTAACAAAAGAAACAAAGTGGGAGGTATCACACTTCCAGACTCTAAACTTTATAAGGCTACAATAATCAAAACAACCTAGTATTGGTATAAGAACAGGCATATATACCAGTGGAACAGCATAGAGATTCTGGAAGCAAAACCTCAATCTCTCAACCAACTCATCTTCAAAAAATCCTCCACCACCAACCACTGGGGAAAGGAGTAAATGGTGCTATTAAGTAAACGGCGCTCTACAAAAAACCCTGTCTCTACAAATAAAAAATAAAATAATAAAGTAAAATTAAATTAAATTAAATAATTAGCCAGACTTAGTGGTTCCTGCCTGGCATCCCAGCACTTTGCGAGGCTGAGGCGGGAGGATCGCTTGAGACCAGAGGTTTGAGCCTAGCCTGGGCTTCATAGGAAAACCCTGTCTCTGCAAAATAAAATAAAACAGTAAAGTAAAATGGAAAAAATGATAATAAAAAAAGTTATTAACCAGATTTAGTGGTACTGGCCTGAAATCCCAGCATTTTGGGAAGCCAAGCCAGGAGGATCACTTGAGGCTAGGAGTTTAAGACTAGCCTGAGCCTCATAGCAAATCCCTGTATCTAAAAAAAAAAAAAAACAAAAACAAAAAACTAGTGATGTAAAATTAAATAAAATTAAATAAAGTAAAATAAAATGAAATAAGATAAAATTATTAGCCAAACTTAGTGGTTCCTGCTTGGCATCCCATCACTTTAGGAGGTGGAGGAGGGAGGATCACTTGAGGCCAGGGTTGGAGCCTAGCCTGGGCCTCACAACAAAACCCTGTCTCTACAAAATAAAAAAATAAAATTGTAAAGTAAAATAAAATAAAATAATTAGCAAGACTTACTGGTACCTGCCTGACATCCCAGTATTTTGGGAGGCCGAGGCGGGAGGATCGCTTGAGGCTAGGAGTTTGAGAATAGCATGGGCCTCATAGCAAAACACTGGGTCTATAAAATAAAAAAAAGTAAATTAAAATAAAATAAAATAAAGTGAAGTAATGTTTACTAAAGTAAAATAAATAAGTAAAGCAAACTAAACTAAAATAAAATAATTAGCCAGACTTAGTGGTTCCTCCTGTTATTCCAGCACTTTGGGAGGCTGAGGAGGAAAGATCACTTGAGACCAGGAGTTTGAGACTAGCATGGGCCTCATAGCAAAACTCTGTCTCTACAAAATAAAAAAAATAAAATAAAATAATTAGCCAGACTTTGTGGTTCATGCCTGCCATTTCAGCATTTTGGGAGACTGAGGCGGGAAGATCACTTGAGGCCAAGAGTTTGAACTAGCGTGGACCTCATAGGAAAACCTTGTCTCTCCAAAATAAAAAAATAAAACAGTAAAGTAAAATGAAATAAAAAATAAACTAAAATAAAGTAATTAGCCAGTCTTACTCGTTCCTGCCTGGCTTCACAGCAGTGGGGGAGTCCGAGGTAGGAGCATCGCTTGAGGCCAGGACTCTTACACAAGCCAGGAGATCATGGCAAAACCCTGTCTCTACAAAATAAAAAAAAAATAGTAAAGTAAAATAAAATAATTAGCCAGACTTAGTGGTTCCCACCTGTCATCCCACCACTTTGGGAGGCTGAGGGGGGAGGATTGCTTGAGTCCAGGGGTTTGAGACTAGCATGGGCCTCATAGCAAAACTCTGATTCTACAAAAAATAAAAAATAAATTAAAATAGTAAAGTAAATAAAATAAAATAAAGTATAATAAATAAAATAAAATAAAATAATTTGCCAGACTTAGTAGTCCCTGCCTGGTGTCCCAGCATTCTGAAGCCAAAGCAGGAGGAGTGCTTGAGGCCAGAAGTTTGAAACTATCCTGGGGCTCATCGCAAAGGCCTGTCTCTACAAAATGAAAAAGTTAAATAGTAAAGTGAAATGAAATTAAATTAAATAATTAGCTAGACTTAGTGGTTCGTGCCTGGCATCCCAGCCCTTTGGAAGGCATAGGCAGGAGGATTGGAAGAGGCCAGGAGTTTGAGACTAGCCTGGACCTCATTAAAAAATCCTGTCTCTACAAAATAAAAAAATAAAATAGTAAAGTACAATAAAATAAGATATAACAAAATGAAATGAAATATTTAGCCAGATTTAGTGGTCTTTCTTGACATCCCAGCATTTTGAGAGGCCGAGGAAGGAGAATTGCTTGAGGCCAAGAGTTTGAAACTAGCCTGGGCCTCATAGCAAAACCCAGTCTATACAAAATAAGAAAATGCAATAGTAAAGTTAAAATAAAATAAAATAGAATAGAATAAAATAATCAGCCAGACTTAGTGGTTCCTGCCTGTCATCTCAGCATATTGGAAGGCTGAGGTGGGAGGACCACATGAGGTCAGGAGATTGAGACTCACCTGGGCCTCATAGCAAAACTCCGTCTCTATAAAATAAAAAAATGAAATATTAAAGTTAAATTAAATTAAATTAAATTAAATAATTAGCCATACTTATTGGTTCCTGCCTGACATCCCAGCACTTTGGGAGATTGAGGTGGGAGGATCGCTTGAAGCCAAGAGTTTGAAGTCAGCCTGGGCCTCACAGCAAACCCTGTCTCTAAAAAATGAAAACAATGAAATAGTGATGTAAAATAAAATAAAATAAAGTAATATAAAATAATTATCCAGACGTAGTGGTTACTGCCTGGCATCCCAGCACATTGGGAGGCCAAGGTGGGATGATTGCTTGAGGCCAGGAGTTTGAGCTGAGGTTGGGTCTCATAGCAAAACCCTGTTTCTACAAAATAAAAAATAAATTGTAAAGTATAATAAAGTAAAATAAGATAAAATAAAATAATTAGTGAGACTTAGTGGTTCCTGCCTGACATCCCAGCATTTTGGGAGGCCCTGAGGCAGGAGGATCACTTGAGGCTAGGAGTTTGAGACTAGCATGGGCCTCATAGCAAAACCCTGTGTCTACAAAACAAAACAAAAATAGTAAAGTAAAATTAAATTAAATTAAATTAAATAATTAGCCAGACTTAGTGGTTCATGCCTGTCATCTCAGTATTTTGGAAGGCTAGGGCAAGAAGATTGCTTGAGGCCAGGAGTTTGAACAAGCCTGGGCATCATAGGAAAACCCTGTCTCCACAAAATAAAAAAATAAAACAGTAAAGTAAAATGAAATAAAAAATAAATTAAAATAAAACAATTAACCAGAATTATTGGCACCTGCCTGGCATCATAGCAGTTGGGGAGGCTGAGGCAGGAGGATTGCTTGAGTCCAGGACTTCAAGACTAGCCTGAGGTTCATAGCAAAACCCTGTCTCTACAAAACAAAAAAATTAAATAATAAAGTAAAATAAAATATTTAGCCAGACTTAGTGGTTCCTGCCTGTTATCCAAGCACTTTGGGAGGCAGGAGGATTGCTTGAGGTCAAGAATTTGAGACTAGCATGGGCCTCATAGCAAAACTCTGACTTTACATAGTAAAAAAATAAAATAGTAAAGTGAAGTAAATAAAATAAAATAAAGTATAATTAAATTAAATTAAATAATTAGCTAGACTTAGTGGTTCCTTTCTGGCATCCCAGCACTTTGGGAGACTGAGACGGGAGAATCACTTGAGGCCAGAAGTTTAAGACTAGCCTGGACCTCATAGGAAAACCCTTTCTCTACAAAAATTTAAAAAAAGGTAAAGTAAAATAAAATAATAAAAAAATTATAAGGCAGACTTAATGGTCCCTGACTGAAATCCCAGCAGTTTGGGAGGCCAAGGTGGGAGGATCACTTGAGGCTAGGAGTTTGAGACTAGCATGGGCCTCATAGCAAAACCCTGTGTCTATAAAATAAAAAAAATAAAATAGTAAAATTATAAAATAAAATAAATTGAAGTAAAGTTCAGTAAAGTAAAGTAAATAAAGTAAAGCCAAGTAAAATAAAATAAAATAATTAGTCAGACTTAGTGGTTCCTGCCTGGCATCCCAGCAATTTGGGGGCAGAGATGGGAAGATCACTTGATGCCATGAGTTTGAGACTAGCCTGGGCCTCATAGCGAAACCCTGTCTCTACAAAATAGAAAAAATGAAATACTAAAGTAAAATAAAATAAAGCAAAATTAAATTAAATTAAATAATTAGCCAGACTTAGTGGTTCCTGCTTAGTATCTCAGCACTTTGGGAGGCCAAGGCAGGAGGACTGCTTGAGGTCAGGAGTTTGAGGCAAGCCTGGGCCTCATAGCAAAGTCCTGTCTCTAAAAAATGAAAAAAATAAAATAGTGATGTAAAATAAAATAAAATGAAGTAAAATAAAATAATTAGCCACACTCAGTGGTTCCTGCCTGGCATCCTGGCACTTCGGAAGGCCAAGGTGGGAGGATCCCTTGAGCAGGAGTTTGAGAGCAACTTGGACCTCATAGCAAAACACTGTCTCTACAAAATAAAAAATAAACAGTAAAGTAAAATGTAAAAAAATAATTTAAAAAACTATTAGACAGACTGAGTGGTTCCTGCCTGGCATCCCAGCACTTTGAGAGGCCAAGGCATGAGGATCACTTGAGGCCAAAAGTTTGAGTCTAGCCTGGGCCTTATAGGAAAACCCTGTCTCTACAAAATAAAAAAAAAATAAACAGTAAAGTAAAATGAAAAAAATAATTAAAAAAATTATTAGCCAGACTTAGTGGTCCATGCCTGAAATCCCAGCAGTTTGAGAGGCCAAGGCAGGAGGATCGCTTGAGGCCAGGAGTTTGAGACTAGCCTGGGCCTTAGAGCAAATCCCTGTCTCTAAAAAATAAAAAAAATTAAATAGTGATGTAAAATAAAATAAAATGAAATGAAATAAAATGAAATAAAATAAAATAACTTGTCAAAGTTAGTGTTTTCTGCCTGGCATACCAGCACTTTGAGAGGTGAAGGCAGAACGATCACTTGAGGCCAGGAGGTTGAGACTAGCCTGAGCCTCATAGTAAAATGCTGTCTCTACTAAATAAAAAATAAAATAGTAAAGAAAAATTAAATTAAATTAAATTAAAATATTAACCAGACTAGTTGTTCATTTCTGTTATCCCAGCATTTTGGGAGGCCAAGGCAGGCAGATTGCTTGAGGCCAGGAGTTTGCCTGGGCCCCATAGGAAAACCCTGTCTCTACAAAATAAAAAAATAAAACAGTAAGGTAAAATGAAATAAAACATAAATTAAAATAAAATAATTAGCCAGACTTGATGGTTCATGCCTGACATCACAACATTTGGGAGACTGAGGAAGGAGGATTGCTTGAGTCCAGGAGTTTGAGACTAGCATGGGACTCATAGCAAAACCCTATCTCTATGCAATAAAAAAATAAAATAGTAAAGTAAAATAAAATAAAATAGTTAGCCAGAATAATAGTTCCTTTCTTTCATCCCAGCACTTTGGGAGGCCAAGGCAGGAGGATTGCTTGAGGCCAGGAGTTGCAAACTATCCTGGGGCTCATAGAAAAATCCTGTCTCTACTAAATAAAAAGATAAAATAGTAAAGTAAAATAAAATAAAGTAAAATAAAATAAAATAATTAGTCTGAATTTGTGGTTCTTGCTGGTAATCCCAGCATTTTGGGGGGCTGAGATGGGAGATCGTTTGAGGCCAGGACTTTGAGACTTGCCTGGGCCTCACAGCAAAATCCTGTCTCTAGAAAATAAAAAAAATAAAATAGTAAAGTAATATAAAATAAAATAAATGAAATAATTAGCCAGACTTAATGGCTCCTGCCTGTCATCCCAGCACTTTGGGAGGCTGAGGTGAGAGGATGGCTTAGGACCAGGAATTTGAGACTAGTCTGGGCCTCATAGCAAAACCTTATCTCTACAAAATAAAAAAAAAATGCTAAAGTAAAATAGAATAGAATAGAATAAAATAAGTAGCCAGACTTATTGGTTCCTGCCTGGAATCCCAACAATTTGGGAGACCAAGTCAGGAAGATTGCTTGAGGCCAGGAGTTTGAGACTAGCATAGTCCTCATAGCAAAACCCTGTGTCTAGAAAATGAAAAAATAAATTAGTAAAGCAAAATAAAATAATATAAAATAATTGGCCAGACTTAGTGGTTCCTGCCTGGCATTCCAGCTCTTTGGGAGACTAAAGTGGGAGGATCGCTTGAGGCCAAGAGTATGAGACTAGCCTGGGCTTTTTAGAAACAACTTGTTTCTATAAAACAAAACAAAAAAAAATAGTAAAGTAAAATGAAATGAAATAAAATAAAATATTAGTCAGACTTAGTGATTCCTGCCTGTCATCCCAGCAGTTTGAGAGGCCTAGGCAGGAGGATCGCTTGTGTACAGGAATTTGAGACTAGCCTGGAATTCATAGCAAAACCCTTTCCCAAATAATAAAACCATAAAATAGTAAAGTAAAACAAAATAAAATAAAATTGAAATTAATAAAACAAAATAATTAGCCAGATTTAGTGTTTCCTGCCTCGCATCCCAGCATTTTGGGAGGCTGAGGCCAGAGGATTGCTTGAGGCCAGGAGATTGAGACTAGCCTGGGTCTCATAGGAAAACCCTGTCTCTACAAAATAAAACAATAAAATGGTAAAGTAAAATAAAAATAAAATAAAATAAATACAATAATTGGCTAGAGTTAGTGGTTTCTGGCTGTCTTCCTTGCACTTTGAGAGGCACAGGTGGGAAGATCACTTGAGGCCAGGAGTTTTAGAGACTAGCCTGGGCATCATAGCAAAACCCTGTCTATAAAAAATAAATAAATATAATAGTAATG
>NW_007222836.1:0-16489 GCF_000164805.1 Carlito syrichta | reverse complement strand
GGGTCAGACAGAATGCCCCATGCTGATGGAATTGACCAGGCATAGAGCATGGGTGGGCATACTGGGAGTAACTCCAAGACGTGCAAGGGCCAGGCTCAGCACCCAGGTCTGCATCACTGTCATCCCCACAAGGCAGGACAGACATCTCTGTGCTTATTGCACAGGTGGGAACTGAATCTGGGGGGAAGCTGGTTTGCAGAGTGGGTCGGGGACCAATGAAGTTGTTTACCCTTCCCTCCATTCCCTCTGCTCCCTCCACTCCCTCCCCAGGGTCTTCAGCCACATCAGCTTCCGCTCCAACTGGGAGCTGGTCAAGGTGGACTTCTGGCTGTCCTTCTCCCAATAGTACAACAGGGAGGACTACGGCTCCTGGGACCTCACCAACCTCCAGGTGGGCAGAAGGCAGGGCAGGGGCACATGCAGACCCTCCTCTGACAAACAGAGGCCCCGTTGCATGGCCACAGGGTGCCTCTTCTCCTCCGGGAAGTCACCACAGAATCCCAAACCCCTTTAGATGTCCAGCCCTTCTGGGGTGGGTGGTTTCTGGAAACCTCTTTGTGCTTGGGGCTGCCTGGGCTGAGGTCCCACGCCCACTTGTGGGGTGTGGGTTCACGGGTCCTACCCCAACCTGTGGAGTCCAAGGTGCTTGGGGTTTGGGATTTCAGATCTTTGGGAGGTGACACGTGCCTGTACCACATATAACATGCAGAAGCTTCTACAGCCAATGTGTAACACTCTGGCACTAAGAGGAGTAGGTCAGGTCACCGGTGGCTCCCTCCTTGGTTCCAACCAGGTTGGGGTGGGTTTGGGGGGCTTGGAATTGGGTGGCCCTGTTCAAGAAAGATTGGTTCAGTGACACCCGCTACGGCACAGTATAGGAGACCCATTCAGGGCCAACTTGATGAAATAAAGGGTTGGCTCAACTCCAAGTCAGCAACTGCAAGTGGGAGTTAGGTCCAAGAGCAGGCAGGGCCCGTGGACAGATCTGCTGAGGAACAGGCTCAGAGGACCCTAGTGGCACGGCCCTCACGGGATCCTATCCAAAGGCAGGCCTGGGGTCAGACGACACCTGGGGAAGGAGGCAGGTGAAGAACCCAATCAGACAGGATGGCAATCAGTGTGGAGGGCGGGGCAACCAGGCTGACGAGGGAGGGGTCAGGAGCCAGCACCAGCTCACCAGGCAAAGCAACCTCGTACACCTGTGCCTGTCACCGCCACAGCAGCTGGTGAAGGCAATGGATGGGCTCATCCTGATTGTTCCATGAGGATCTACTGTGTGCACGAGCTCACGAAGTCATAGCTTGGCCCCAGTTCATTTCTGGACCCAGAGGGGACAAAGGGGACCTGAAGGGGCCGTATTTCCAGGACCTAGCCAGGACTGCATACAGTAGGTGCTCAGTGAATGGTCATGGATTGAGATGAGAGGGAGGCTGCCCAGGCTTGACCTGAGACATGCCACTTCCCCTTCTGAGCCTCAGTTTCGCCACCTGTTAAAAGGGCACACCTTCTGCCCTGTGTGCTGCTTGAGGAGGCAGCTGTTACAGGGGCTGGAGAGGTCAGCAGCACCAGCCAAGGTGGGGCCTGGGCCTCTCAGAGCAGCTCCTCACTTGATGTTCCTACTACAGGGAGACCACTGCATCATGGGAAGCAGAGAAGCTTCCGGAAGAGAAAGCTCATGTCCTGGTGCGTCAAGGGAAAGAGCTTCACGTCACCACTGATGTCCTATGTTTGTGAGTGCTGGGACTCAAACTTCTTGTGGTGAGCACTGGCTCCTCCCATGTGGCGTCCAATGGGCCTCCTTCCAACATGGCACCAACTTCCCCAGCGAGGGAAGGACCCAGTACCTTCCATAACCTGGTCTCAGAGTTGCACTCCTGACCCCACTCCCATCTTATTCTATCCCTTATTCTAACCTAGTCTCCAAGTCCAGCCCACTCCCAGGAAGGAGCATTAAGGGATCTGTGGACTTATTTTTTTGTAGAGATGGGGGTCTCACTATGTTGCCCAGGCTGTTCTCAAACTCCTAGCCTCAAGTGATCCTCCTTGCCCTGCCTCCCAAAGTGCTGGGATTATAGACATGAGCCACTCATAGGGGGCAGGAAACATGAGGACTGACTCAGGGCCTTCTGGCCAAGTGACACCCAGCCCCTCCTCCCTCCAGGGACTTTGCTGAGAGCCACCTGACCTGCCACCTGCTCTGCTCAAAAGCTTCCTGTGGCTGTACACTACCCATGGGACAATAAGGCCCACCAACCTGCCTTCCTGCTTCACCCCTCCCCACCTGCTCCCTGACATTCCCAACACCTCCACCTGTACCTGCCTGCCTCAGTGCTGATCAGCCCAGTCCCTGCCTGTGACACCTCTACTCTCTCTTCCCCTGCCTGTCTCTGCTCATTCTTTGAGATTTGCTCACCTCCTCCAGGAAGCCCTCCAGGTTCTTGCTAGTTCCCAGCATGCCTCTGCATCCCCTGTCACTCTAGAAAGCAGATGTTCATTTTGAGGCCAGTCTCCCCTCTGGGACAGGCCACGGACCTCCTCTGTATCCCCCGCAGCTGGGTGAAGAGTAGTCCCTCAGCATGAGGGTCCCTTCCCAGTCCCTCGGTTTCACCCCCATGCTGGTTGGCTCTGATCCTCCCTGTGCCTGCCCTGACCCTGTGACTACTGTTCTTCCCTCCTCCAGAGACTGCGGGTTCAAACATGCCCCCTCCACAGAGTTCGATGCTGACAAGTGCTCTGCCAACTTCTGGTTTAATCTGCTGTCCCTGCCCAGCGACTGTGCCCTAGGCCAGACCTACAGCAGCAGACTCGGGTGAGTGGGAGCAAGCTCATTGCACCCCCAGACCTTCTCGGCTGGGACCAGCAGCTCCCTAACAGAGTCAGGGCATGCGACGCCGAGGCTGGGGTTGTCCCAGGCCCCTGATCATGAAATCCAGGGCCTCGGCTCCCAGCAAGTGAACTCACAGTCTTCTGGCCCAGTCTCAGGGAGGCTCCCTTGAAGTGACTCTGGACAGAGACCACTTGGCAGAAAAGGCCACAGGTGCACCGTGGCTCAACCTGCTGCAGGAACCCGGCCTCCCACGAGAAGCAATACCCTCTCCCATGGTCCTTTGCAGCCTCTGCTGTGCTGGAACCCTCCCCATTTACCAGCGCCTCACGAGCCAGGCCGTTGGTTGGATGCTGGAAGTGCTCACGACCCACCTGGAGGTCTCAGTTTAAATGGCACTTCTTCCAGGAAGCCTTCCTTGCCCCTGAGCTGACCTCTGTGAAAGCACAATTGACAGTTCTTGCCATGGCTCACCTACTTGTCCTCCCTGCTGGACTGTGAGCACCGCAACACTGGGCAGGTGTCCTTCAGTGTGATGTGCACCCAGGGAAGGCATCAGCAGGTGTGAGCAACTGTAACGCTGTTCCTCCCCAGAGACCGTGCACGTAAAGGACTGGCTTCATGTCAAATGTTGGGTCCCTGAGAGCTCTGAGCCTGCAGCTTCTGGGGGCCCCAAACATGCATCCTCTGAAGGTCCAGATTTCCCCCTTTCTCTCTGAGGAGTTTTCAGAAAATCCCATCGCTTCCCCTGGGAACCTGAGGACACGGGAGACGGGACCAGAGACTACAGGCCAAACAGGGCCCTCAGCAGCCCATGTCCTGCCACCTACCCACCGTTCAATTGTCCACGCTCTCAGCCTTACAGCTGCCCATCCATTTATGTATGTATCCGTCTTTTCAACTATTCATCTCTCCACCCTCTCTATATCCCTCTGTCCATCCATCTGCCATTCATTCACCATTTATTCAACCACTCATCCACCCAATCATTCATCTGCCCATCCATCCCCTCACCCACCCATCCACCCACCCCTCCATTCCCTCACCCACCCCTCAATCTACTACCAATCCACCATTTATCCATCTATCCACCCAGTCTTCCATCTGTCAGTCCAACCATGTACCCATCTATCCACTCACTCACCCATCCACCCACCTACCAGTCGCTTACCCATCCATTCGCCCATCCGTCCTTCCATTCATTCATTCACCATATACCTACATCCATCCACCCACCCATCATCCATCTATCCTTTATCCATCCATCATCTACCCACCATCCAACCATCAGGCAGCTGTAGTGGCCTCTCCTGCACACCTACAGGGCTTGACAGGCAGGGGCTCTTGTCTGAAGTATCAGGCCAGGACCTGTATCAGGGCAAAGGATTTCAGCTCGTGCCTCCTGCATGCTGGAGGTGCTGTGGGCGGGCAACTCAGAGAAGTGTATTTCTTTCAAACCACTAATCAGATGGGTCTTCTCAAGGTCAACTTCTGAATGGAGGAGAGGACAGCCTGGGGAGATGGGCACCCCCACACACTTTGGAAGGAGCGCTAGTTTCACACACCCAGCATCCCAGTGCAGCCTGAGGGAGTTTTTGCAAGTGTCATGTCAGATGAGGCTACCTGCGCAGTAGTTGTCGGTGGTCTCTTAAAGGTTTCCCAGGATCCACTGAGCTCTGCCCTGGTCCCTTGCTAGCCTCCTGCTACCCCTGCTCTCAGTCCAGACTCAGTGCCCGCCACAGGGCCTTTGCACATGCTGTTCCCATGGCTGGGGCTGTTCTTCCTTCTCTACATGGGCAGGGGTCATGGCTGAGTCTGAACCCTAGGCCTCCTGAGCACTCTGTCTTCCCCTTCTCAGCATGACTGCAACCCTCAGACTGGCTGCTTAAATCACTTCTCCATGGCAATAACGGCAGCTAGTATTATTATTATTATAAGTAGCATGATCAAAGGAGCTATCCCCACCTCTGAGGCAGCTCCTGCCACCACCAGCCACTGCCTCCTCTGAGCCTCCATTTTCTCAACTCTAGAATGAGGCAGTAACAGCAGTCAGGTGGAGCTGGGAGAAGGATGGAGGTTTAAGCGAAGCTCTCAGAAGCCAAGAGCCGCCTCTGGGTGATGAGGCTGAGCCCCCCCCCCCACCTTCTGATGCCCACCCAACCCTCTCTTGCTGACCCAGGTACTGGAAGGTGGTGTCCAACGTGTGCGAAGGTGGTGTGGACATGCAGCACAGCTTGGTGCATCTGCAGTGCCCTCTCATGCTACACTGGGGCCTGCAGATCAGCATCTGTGATGATGCAGTGGCCGTGCAGCCTGGGAAGGACATCCTGTTCATGGTGCAGCAGGAGAAGGTGAGCAACCACCTCCAGCCCATGCCCTGGGTCATCGTAGGGGCGACTGCAGCTGGGCAGATGGAGGGGACAGGCATGGAGGGCATTCCCTGCACCTGAGAGTAGCTCAGAGCATTGCGAGAACAGCCAAGTCCAGTCTGTGAGAGGAAGCAGGGGTGGAGACCTGCGTCCTGGGTTCTGACAGCGTTTAACAATAAAAGAGGGTCAGTGCGGTGGTTCATGCCTGTAATCCCAGCACCTTGGGAGTCTGAGGCAGGAGGATCACTTGAGTCCAGGAGTTCAAAATGAGTCTAGGGAACATAGCAACCCCGTGTCCATAAAAGTCACAAAAATTTAGCCAGGTGTGGTGGCACACACCTGTAGTCCCAGCAATTTGGGAGGCTGAGTCAGGAGGATTGCTTGAGCCCAGGAGGTTGAGGTTGCAGAGAGTGAGACCTTGTCTCAATAATAATAGTAATAATAATAAATACAAATGAAAGTGACACAGCAGAGAGCAGTAGACCATAAGGGAAAACACTAGAGTGTCCCAGCAGAGAGGGAAGAAGATGTGGTGCACACTCTGGGGTGTGTGTGGGTTTGATTTTCTGAACTTGGTGTAAAACTTGTCTATTCCCGTGGGTGGGCATATTTTTTTTTAGATCTCTACTTATAATGATTTAGTTAATTTGGAAACTCAAGAAAAATAGAAAGTTAAAAACACATATTACTTATAATTTCACAACTAAGAATAAATCTTGAGTGTGTATGTGGATAGATACAGATATAAATACACACAAAAATATAGATACACATTCTTTCATCTCCCGGTCTCTTTTTTTTCCCCTTTAGAACAAGTTGTACATTTTCTTATGATTTAAAAAAAAAATCACATATGTTCACTGGAAAATACACAAAAAATATCAAGAATAGAAACACCACCAAAAAATCCCGGTCTGCCATGGCACCAACTGTTAACTTTTTGTATTTCCTTCTAGTCTTTTAAAATTAATTTGCAGCATGCTTATTTTCTGACTACAGAATAAACTAAGGCTCTCTGTAGACAATGTAAAAACAAAAATTAGAAAAAGTTGCAAGCATATAGAAAATTCAAAACTACAGAAAAGCATGAAGGAGAGTTAGTTTTGACCCTGGGACTCTAGCCTTACAGCCACACTGCTTTCAGATCTCTGGTTGCCAAAAACAGAATGTAGACAGTGGTCGTGTGTGTTTCATATAAATGTCTTTCCAGGCTGGGCGTGGGCGTGGTGGCTCACACCTGTAATCCTATCGCTTTGGAAGGCTGAGGTGGGAGAATCACTTGATCCCAAGAGGTCAAGTCTGCGGTGAGCTATGATAGCACCACTGCATTCCAATCTGGGCAGCAGAGTGAAACCTTGTCTCATAAAAAAAAAAATTTAAAAATATGCTGCCTCGGTAGGGTGGGGCAATGATGACTGAGGTTTGGATTTAGAATGCAGGGGTCCTGGTCTAGTGCAAAGAGGGAAACTGAGGCTATGAAGGACTCCCGGCTGTATCTGCCTAGCACCTCCATGTAGGGGGCCTTCCGTGAGTACTTTCTGCGGGCCTGGCACAGTCTCTGACAACCTGCCTTACAGCTGGGGAAATGGAGGCTGGGACAGTCACTTTCCCAAGGCCACACAGGACTGGGTGGCAGAGCTGGCATTGGACTCTAGCCTCGGGGCTCCAAGTGGCCGGAGACCGGGTCTGGGACTGTTCCCTGGTGCAGGGTCCACTTCCCTACCTGGCCCAGGTCCCTGTGCTGCTTGAGTTTGGCCCTGAGATTCATGCTCCTCTGCGCTGTGAGGGCAGCCCTGGTGCAGAGTGGGACACCTCTGTTCACAGCAGCGTCTTGGGGTGGCAGGAGAACAAGTCTGCCTGCCCAGCCTGGGGCCACCAGGGTCCTTGTAGTGGACCCAGCTTGAGTCCAGGACTTGCAAGAACACGGCCCTCTGCTGCCCCCTGGAGCCTGGAGTCTGAGCACCTCAATCACGTCTGCAGGTCCTAGCAGGAGCCAGGATCAGCAAACCCCCACCCCCAAGGTCCAGCTCCTCACCTGCCCAGTGGCTGTGCCCTTGGCTGGGGCTGCTTTGCAGGCAGGGCTCAGAGTTGGTGGAAGAGAGGAGAACTGAAAGAGGGGCTCCCGGAGCACCACCCTCAGGAAGAGATTGCTGGTGAGGAGGCATGGGAGTGCGGGATTGGGGTGGGCACACTCACTGATGCAGACACACACTTGTGCACACCCAAACGCACACACTTACATAATCACATGTTGACACATGTTCAAACTTTACACACTTAGATACACATTCATACACATGCAAACAGTTACATGCATACATAATCACATGTTGACACATGTTCACACCTCATACAAACTGATACACACATGCAAACACTCATGCACACACAAACTCACACTTGCACAATCACGTCTTCACACATGTTCCACACTTATACACACACACATACAGACTCACACCGATACATGCACTCACACACTCCCATGTTCACATACATTAACACTCACACTCTCATACACACTTGTACACACTCACAGACACACATGTACATTCATACACTCCCTCTCACACTTAGACCAAGATAGTCTTGGAAACAGCAGTGGATTTAGAGGAGTCCAAGTATCATAAATATCTGATCATTTAAAATAAGATCTGATAGAAAACCCAGAAATATATCTCCATAAATATGCCCACCGGATTTCTGGCATAGGTGAAACCATCTCCCTGAAGGAAAGATGGCCTTTTTATCCAATAAAAATGAGCCATGGCCTCAACCTCATGCCTCATCCAAAAAGTAGTTCAAAGGGATCACAGACTTCCATGGAAAAATTGAAAATAATAACACTTTTAGAAAAAACAGCAGGAAACAGTTGGGCTCTAGGGCTGGGAAGAGAGTGGACACTAAAAGCACAGTCCCCAAAAGGAACAGCTGACAGATTGAACTGCATCAAAATGAGGCACTTTTGCTCTGGGAAACATGCTTGTTAAGAAGATGAAAGGCCAGCTTCAGGGTGGGAGGAATCCTTGCAAACCACGTACCCAACAAGGACTGGTACCTAGAATATATAAAGAACACCCAGAAGTCAACACAAGAAAACAAACCCTTAATTAGAGAATGGGTAACAAAAATGCAGAGACATTTCAGATAACAAACAAGCACATGAAAAGATGTTCCACACCATTAGTCATCAGGGAGGCGCAAATGAAAACCCCAGTCAGACGTCATGGTGCACCTGTCAGGATGGCTCCCATAGAAGACCATGGCAAAGCTAACAGCTGGTGAGGATGTAGAGACCAGAGTCCTCACACTGCTGGTGGGAACAGAGAGAGGCGGCCATTCTGGAAAAGGGTTGGGCAGTTTCTTGAAACACTACACATGGACTGGGTTCATGGGCTCAGCCTGTAATGCCTGCACTTTGGAGGGCTCGAGGTGATTGGATTGCCTGAGCCTACAAGTTCAAGACCAGCCCAGGCAATTTGGTGAGACCCGTCTCTACAATAAATAAAAAATTAGCCAGGTGTGATAGCGTGTGCCTGTAGTTCCAGCTACTTGGAAGGCTAAGGCAGAAGGATTATTGCTTGAGCCCAGCAGGTGTCGCTGGGGTGGCCTTGAGTGTGCCACTGCACTCCAGTCTGGATGATAAAGTGAGACTCCAACACAAAAAAAAAAAAAAAAAAGAAAAAAAAGCTGCACATGCAGCTGCCACAGGACCCAGCAACTGCACGTGAGCATTTATCCAGAAAAATGAAGACTTGTGCTCACACAGAAACCTGAATGGGTCTGTTCATAGCACCTTTATTCATAAGGGTCAGAGACTGGAAACCAACCAGACATCCTTCAACAGGTGATGGTTAAACTGTGGTTCATATGTGTGGTGGGTACTGCTCAGCAATAAAAAGGAATGAATTATCTAAAACTCACAGCCAACATATTGCTAAATGGGCACATATTGGAAGCATTTCCCCTGAAAACCAGAACAGGGCAAGGCTGCCCACTCTCACCTCTCCTGTTCAACATAGTGTTGGAAGTCGCAGCTTGAGAAATCAGACAAGATAAGGAAATCAGGGTATCCAAATATGAAAAGAAGAAGTCAAATTATTCCTCTTTGCTGAAAATATGATCCTATACCCCCAAAATCCAAGAGAATCTGTCACAAACCTCCTGGCACTGATAAAGGACTTTGAAAAAGTCTCAGGGTACAAAACAAATGTGCAAAAGACAGTCACATTCTAATACACCAACAACAAACAGGCAAAGAACCAAATAAAATGCACAATCCCATTCACAATAGCCACAAAAAAATGAAATACCTCGGCATCTTCCTAACCAGAGAAGTGAAAGACCTTTACAATGAAAACTGCAAAACATCTTTCAAAGAAATCAAAGATGACACAAACAAATGGAAAGATATTCCAAACTCATGAATTGGAAGAATCAAGATTGTTAAGATGTCCATCCTACCAAAGGCAATCTACAGATTCAGTGCTATATCCATTAAATTAGCAACATCAATCTTCTCAGACCTGAAAACAGCAACATAAATATTCATGTGGAAACATGAATGACCACAAATAGCCAAATAATACTTAACAAAAGAAACAAAGTGGGAGGTATCACACTTCCAGACTCTAAACTTTATAAGGCTACAATAATCAAAACAACCTAGTATTGGTATAAGAACAGGCATATATACCAGTGGAACAGCATAGAGATTCTGGAAGCAAAACCTCAATCTCTCAACCAACTCATCTTCAAAAAATCCTCCACCACCAACCACTGGGGAAAGGAGTAAATGGTGCTATTAAGTAAACGGCGCTCTACAAAAAACCCTGTCTCTACAAATAAAAAATAAAATAATAAAGTAAAATTAAATTAAATTAAATAATTAGCCAGACTTAGTGGTTCCTGCCTGGCATCCCAGCACTTTGCGAGGCTGAGGCGGGAGGATCGCTTGAGACCAGAGGTTTGAGCCTAGCCTGGGCTTCATAGGAAAACCCTGTCTCTGCAAAATAAAATAAAACAGTAAAGTAAAATGGAAAAAATGATAATAAAAAAAGTTATTAACCAGATTTAGTGGTACTGGCCTGAAATCCCAGCATTTTGGGAAGCCAAGCCAGGAGGATCACTTGAGGCTAGGAGTTTAAGACTAGCCTGAGCCTCATAGCAAATCCCTGTATCTAAAAAAAAAAAAAAACAAAAACAAAAAACTAGTGATGTAAAATTAAATAAAATTAAATAAAGTAAAATAAAATGAAATAAGATAAAATTATTAGCCAAACTTAGTGGTTCCTGCTTGGCATCCCATCACTTTAGGAGGTGGAGGAGGGAGGATCACTTGAGGCCAGGGTTGGAGCCTAGCCTGGGCCTCACAACAAAACCCTGTCTCTACAAAATAAAAAAATAAAATTGTAAAGTAAAATAAAATAAAATAATTAGCAAGACTTACTGGTACCTGCCTGACATCCCAGTATTTTGGGAGGCCGAGGCGGGAGGATCGCTTGAGGCTAGGAGTTTGAGAATAGCATGGGCCTCATAGCAAAACACTGGGTCTATAAAATAAAAAAAAGTAAATTAAAATAAAATAAAATAAAGTGAAGTAATGTTTACTAAAGTAAAATAAATAAAGTAAAGCAAACTAAACTAAAATAAAATAATTAGCCAGACTTAGTGGTTCCTCCTGTTATTCCAGCACTTTGGGAGGCTGAGGAGGAAAGATCACTTGAGACCAGGAGTTTGAGACTAGCATGGGCCTCATAGCAAAACTCTGTCTCTACAAAATAAAAAAAATAAAATAAAATAATTAGCCAGACTTTGTGGTTCATGCCTGCCATTTCAGCATTTTGGGAGACTGAGGCGGGAAGATCACTTGAGGCCAAGAGTTTGAACTAGCGTGGACCTCATAGGAAAACCTTGTCTCTCCAAAATAAAAAAATAAAACAGTAAAGTAAAATGAAATAAAAAATAAACTAAAATAAAGTAATTAGCCAGTCTTACTCGTTCCTGCCTGGCTTCACAGCAGTGGGGGAGTCCGAGGTAGGAGCATCGCTTGAGGCCAGGACTCTTACACAAGCCAGGAGATCATGGCAAAACCCTGTCTCTACAAAATAAAAAAAAAATAGTAAAGTAAAATAAAATAATTAGCCAGACTTAGTGGTTCCCACCTGTCATCCCACCACTTTGGGAGGCTGAGGGGGGAGGATTGCTTGAGTCCAGGGGTTTGAGACTAGCATGGGCCTCATAGCAAAACTCTGATTCTACAAAAAATAAAAAATAAATTAAAATAGTAAAGTAAATAAAATAAAATAAAGTATAATAAATAAAATAAAATAAAATAATTTGCCAGACTTAGTAGTCCCTGCCTGGTGTCCCAGCATTCTGAAGCCAAAGCAGGAGGAGTGCTTGAGGCCAGAAGTTTGAAACTATCCTGGGGCTCATCGCAAAAGGCCTGGTCTGTACAAAATGAAAAAGGTTAAATAGTAAAGTGAAAGTGAAATTAAATTAAATAATTAGCTAGGACTTAGTGGTTCGTGCCTGGCATCCCAGCCCTTTGGAAGGCATAGGCAGGAGGATTGGAAGAGGCCAGGAGTTTGAGACTAGCCTGGACCTCATTAAAAAATCCTGTCTCTACAAAATAAAAAAATAAAATAGTAAAGTAAAATAAAATAAGATATAACAAAATGAAATGAAATATTTAGCCAGATTTAGTGGTCTTTCTTGACATCCCAGCATTTTGAGAGGCCGAGGAAGGAGAATTGCTTGAGGCCAAGAGTTTGAAACTAGCCTGGGCCTCATAGCAAAACCCAGTCTATACAAAATAAGAAAATGCAATAGTAAAGTTAAAATAAAATAAAATAGAATAGAATAAAATAATCAGCCAGACTTAGTGGTTCCTGCCTGTCATCTCAGCATATTGGAAGGCTGAGGTGGGAGGACCACATGAGGTCAGGAGATTGAGACTCACCTGGGCCTCATAGCAAAACTCCGTCTCTATAAAATAAAAAAATGAAATATTAAAGTTAAATTAAATTAAATTAAATTAAATAATTAGCCATACTTATTGGTTCCTGCCTGACATCCCAGCACTTTGGGAGATTGAGGTGGGAGGATCGCTTGAAGCCGAGAGTTTGAAGTCAGCCTGGGCCTCACAGCAAACCCTGTCTCTAAAAAATGAAAACAATGAAATAGTGATGTAAAATAAAATAAAATAAAGTAATATAAAATAATTATCCAGACGTAGTGGTTACTGCCTGGCATCCCAGCACATTGGGAGGCCAAGGTGGGATGATTGCTTGAGGCCAGGAGTTTGAGCTGAGGTTGGGTCTCATAGCAAAACCCTGTTTCTACAAAATAAAAAATAAATTGTAAAGTATAATAAAGTAAAATAAGATAAAATAAAATAATTAGTGAGACTTAGTGGTTCCTGCCTGACATCCCAGCATTTTGGGAGGCCCTGAGGCAGGAGGATCACTTGAGGCTAGGAGTTTGAGACTAGCATGGGCCTCATAGCAAAACCCTGTGTCTACAAAACAAAACAAAAATAGTAAAGTAAAATTAAATTAAATTAAATTAAATAATTAGCCAGACTTAGTGGTTCATGCCTGTCATCTCAGTATTTTGGAAGGCTAGGGCAAGAAGATTGCTTGAGGCCAGGAGTTTGAACAAGCCTGGGCATCATAGGAAAACCCTGTCTCCACAAAATAAAAAAATAAAACAGTAAAGTAAAATGAAATAAAAAATAAATTAAAATAAAACAATTAACCAGAATTATTGGCACCTGCCTGGCATCATAGCAGTTGGGGAGGCTGAGGCAGGAGGATTGCTTGAGTCCAGGACTTCAAGACTAGCCTGAGGTTCATAGCAAAACCCTGTCTCTACAAAACAAAAAAATTAAATAATAAAGTAAAATAAAATATTTAGCCAGACTTAGTGGTTCCTGCCTGTTATCCAAGCACTTTGGGAGGCAGGAGGATTGCTTGAGGTCAAGAATTTGAGACTAGCATGGGCCTCATAGCAAAACTCTGACTTTACATAGTAAAAAAATAAAATAGTAAAGTGAAGTAAATAAAATAAAATAAAGTATAATTAAATTAAATTAAATAATTAGCTAGACTTAGTGGTTCCTTTCTGGCATCCCAGCACTTTGGGAGACTGAGACGGGAGAATCACTTGAGGCCAGAAGTTTAAGACTAGCCTGGACCTCATAGGAAAACCCTTTCTCTACAAAAATTTAAAAAAAGGTAAAGTAAAATAAAATAATAAAAAAATTATAAGGCAGACTTAATGGTCCCTGACTGAAATCCCAGCAGTTTGGGAGGCCAAGGTGGGAGGATCACTTGAGGCTAGGAGTTTGAGACTAGCATGGGCCTCATAGCAAAACCCTGTGTCTATAAAATAAAAAAAATAAAATAGTAAAATTATAAAATAAAATAAATTGAAGTAAAGTTCAGTAAAGTAAAGTAAATAAAGTAAAGCCAAGTAAAATAAAATAAAATAATTAGTCAGACTTAGTGGTTCCTGCCTGGCATCCCAGCAATTTGGGGGCAGAGATGGGAAGATCACTTGATGCCATGAGTTTGAGACTAGCCTGGGCCTCATAGCGAAACCCTGTCTCTACAAAATAGAAAAAATGAAATACTAAAGTAAAATAAAATAAAGCAAAATTAAATTAAATTAAATAATTAGCCAGACTTAGTGGTTCCTGCTTAGTATCTCAGCACTTTGGGAGGCCAAGGCAGGAGGACTGCTTGAGGTCAGGAGTTTGAGGCAAGCCTGGGCCTCATAGCAAAGTCCTGTCTCTAAAAAATGAAAAAAATAAAATAGTGATGTAAAATAAAATAAAATGAAGTAAAATAAAATAATTAGCCACACTCAGTGGTTCCTGCCTGGCATCCTGGCACTTCGGAAGGCCAAGGTGGGAGGATCCCTTGAGCAGGAGTTTGAGAGCAACTTGGACCTCATAGCAAAACACTGTCTCTACAAAATAAAAAATAAACAGTAAAGTAAAATGTAAAAAAATAATTTAAAAAACTATTAGACAGACTGAGTGGTTCCTGCCTGGCATCCCAGCACTTTGAGAGGCCAAGGCATGAGGATCACTTGAGGCCAAAAGTTTGAGTCTAGCCTGGGCCTTATAGGAAAACCCTGTCTCTACAAAATAAAAAAAAAATAAACAGTAAAGTAAAATGAAAAAAATAATTAAAAAAATTATTAGCCAGACTTAGTGGTCCATGCCTGAAATCCCAGCAGTTTGAGAGGCCAAGGCAGGAGGATCGCTTGAGGCCAGGAGTTTGAGACTAGCCTGGGCCTTAGAGCAAATCCCTGTCTCTAAAAAATAAAAAAAATTAAATAGTGATGTAAAATAAAATAAAATGAAATGAAATAAAATGAAATAAAATAAAATAACTTGTCAAAGTTAGTGTTTTCTGCCTGGCATACCAGCACTTTGAGAGGTGAAGGCAGAACGATCACTTGAGGCCAGGAGGTTGAGACTAGCCTGAGCCTCATAGTAAAATGCTGTCTCTACTAAATAAAAAATAAAATAGTAAAGAAAAATTAAATTAAATTAAATTAAAATATTAACCAGACTAGTTGTTCATTTCTGTTATCCCAGCATTTTGGGAGGCCAAGGCAGGCAGATTGCTTGAGGCCAGGAGTTTGCCTGGGCCCCATAGGAAAACCCTGTCTCTACAAAATAAAAAAATAAAACAGTAAGGTAAAATGAAATAAAACATAAATTAAAATAAAATAATTAGCCAGACTTGATGGTTCATGCCTGACATCACAACATTTGGGAGACTGAGGAAGGAGGATTGCTTGAGTCCAGGAGTTTGAGACTAGCATGGGACTCATAGCAAAACCCTATCTCTATGCAATAAAAAAATAAAATAGTAAAGTAAAATAAAATAAAATAGTTAGCCAGAATAATAGTTCCTTTCTTTCATCCCAGCACTTTGGGAGGCCAAGGCAGGAGGATTGCTTGAGGCCAGGAGTTGCAAACTATCCTGGGGCTCATAGAAAAATCCTGTCTCTACTAAATAAAAAGATAAAATAGTAAAGTAAAATAAAATAAAGTAAAATAAAATAAAATAATTAGTCTGAATTTGTGGTTCTTGCTGGTAATCCCAGCATTTTGGGGGGCTGAGATGGGAGATCGTTTGAGGCCAGGACTTTGAGACTTGCCTGGGCCTCACAGCAAAATCCTGTCTCTAGAAAATAAAAAAAATAAAATAGTAAAGTAATATAAAATAAAATAAATGAAATAATTAGCCAGACTTAATGGCTCCTGCCTGTCATCCCAGCACTTTGGGAGGCTGAGGTGAGAGGATGGCTTAGGACCAGGAATTTGAGACTAGTCTGGGCCTCATAGCAAAACCTTATCTCTACAAAATAAAAAAAAAATGCTAAAGTAAAATAGAATAGAATAGAATAAAATAAGTAGCCAGACTTATTGGTTCCTGCCTGGAATCCCAACAATTTGGGAGACCAAGTCAGGAAGATTGCTTGAGGCCAGGAGTTTGAGACTAGCATAGTCCTCATAGCAAAACCCTGTGTCTAGAAAATGAAAAAATAAATTAGTAAAGCAAAATAAAATAATATAAAATAATTGGCCAGACTTAGTGGTTCCTGCCTGGCATTCCAGCTCTTTGGGAGACTAAAGTGGGAGGATCGCTTGAGGCCAAGAGTATGAGACTAGCCTGGGCTTTTTAGAAACAACTTGTTTCTATAAAACAAAACAAAAAAAAATAGTAAAGTAAAATGAAATGAAATAAAATAAAATATTAGTCAGACTTAGTGATTCCTGCCTGTCATCCCAGCAGTTTGAGAGGCCTAGGCAGGAGGATCGCTTGTGTACAGGAATTTGAGACTAGCCTGGAATTCATAGCAAAACCCTTTCCCAAATAATAAAACCATAAAATAGTAAAGTAAAACAAAATAAAATAAAATTGAAATTAATAAAACAAAATAATTAGCCAGATTTAGTGTTTCCTGCCTCGCATCCCAGCATTTTGGGAGGCTGAGGCCAGAGGATTGCTTGAGGCCAGGAGATTGAGACTAGCCTGGGTCTCATAGGAAAACCCTGTCTCTACAAAATAAAACAATAAAATGGTAAAGTAAAATAAAAATAAAATAAAATAAATACAATAATTGGCTAGAGTTAGTGGTTTCTGGCTGTCTTCCTTGCACTTTGAGAGGCACAGGTGGGAAGATCACTTGAGGCCAGGAGTTTTAGAGACTAGCCTGGGCATCATAGCAAAACCCTGTCTATAAAAAATAAATAAATATAATAGTAATG
>NW_007222835.1:0-4100 GCF_000164805.1 Carlito syrichta | reverse complement strand
ACAGAATGAGAACCGACTCAGAAAAAAAAGAAGGAATGAAAGATTTGACTGGAATATATTTCAAAAAATTGAATCCTAATTCTTTAATTTTTTTCTTTTTAGCCAGTCTCACTCTGTTGCCCAGGCTGGAGTACAATGGCATGCTCATGGCCACCGCAACCTCAGTCTGCTTGCCTCAGGTGATCCTTCTGCCTGTCTTCCCAGTAGCTTGAACTACAGTGTTTGGACAATAAAGTAGCTGGAAATACAGGCATCGACCACCATGCCCGACTAGTTGTTTTATTTATTGTAGAGCAAAGGACTTGCCTAGTTGCCCAGGCTGGTGTCAAAGCCCTGGGATCAGGCAATCTTCTCACCTCTGCCTCCCAACGTGCTGGGATGAAAGTCATGAATCGCCTCAACCAGTTAAAGTGGACATTTGGAAAATAAAGGACTTGGCGTGGTGGCTCCCACCAGTCATCCCAGTAATTTGGGAGGCCAATGTGAGAGGACTGCCTAAGTCTGGGTGTTCCAGACCAAATTGGGCCATTAGGTGACATCTCATTTCTAAAATAAAAAAAAAATTAGTCGGGCATCGTGGCACACTCCTGTAGTTCCAGCTACTTGGAGGGTGTAGTAGGGAGACTGAGCTCAGTAGTTGAGGCTGCTGTGGCCTTGAGCGTGCCACTTCATTACAGCTCGTGCAACAGACTGAGAACCCCACTCAGAAAGAGAAAGAAAGAATTGGCTGGAATTTACATCAAAAACTTCAATCCTAATTATTTGCTTTTTTTTTTAGCCAGTCTCACTGTGTTGCCCAGGATGGAGAGCCTTGGCATTCTCATGGCCACTGTAGCCTGGATCTGCTTAGCTCAGGCAATCCTTCTGCCTCAGTCTTCCCAGCAGCTGGAACTACAGGCTTCAACCTACAAAGTAGCTGTAAACACAGGCATGCACCACCATTCCCACCTATTTTTTATTCATTGTCAATTTGCATAGGCTGGTCTTGACCACCTGGGCTCAGGCAATCCTCTTGCCTCTGACTGCCAAAGTGCCGAGTTGACAGGCCTGAGCCACGTCACCAAGTTAAGGCAGACATTAAAAAAATAAAAAAAAAGAGGACCAGGCATAGTGGTTCATGCCTGTCATCCCAGCACTTTGGGAAACCAAGCTGAGATGATTGCCTGAGTCCAGGTTTTCGAGACAAATTTGGGCAATTTGGTGAGACCTCGTCTCTACAACAAAAATCAAAATATTAGCCAGGAATGGTGGCTCACAACTGTAGATTCAGCTACTTGGGGGTGAGGCAGAAGGATGGCTTGAATATTGTTCTACAACTCATTCTGTGACCTCGAACTCAGTCATATCACCTTCCAGAGTCTCAGTACCCTCACCTGGAAATGAGGCTAACAGTACCTACAAAACTTTTTTTATCCTTAGGCCTGACCTAAGGATAATACCATATCAGATGTAACATGTATTGTAATATATAAAGCATTGTGCCAAGGGTAATTATTATCATTGATCACAAATAATAGTAGTTAATAATAATAAAGGAATGGAAATAATAAAATTACAAGAAAAAATTTTAGAAATAATATTGATAATAAAGAAATACTATAATCTAGATCCCAGAGTAAGCATTCAAACACTTGAAGAATGACTGATGAGCATATCAAATGCCTCAATGGAAAAGATAATATGTGCCTAGCCTGCATTCTGTAAAGCTCTGTGAATGGGCATGCTAGAGGTCCAGGAGTACCCTAATATGCCTGGGGGAGGAAAAAGTCAGGGTCCACAAAAAAGGGAACATTGCCACAAGTTGTGAGCTGCCATTTGCTGATCTTGGTCAACAAACTATAGCAATAACTATAGATATTTCTTAAATTACCCTAGGATAAGTCTTAGAATATAGGGGGAAAAAAATCCCCTATGCCACTCTTAAGAAGATAATCTCAAGATTTTCTGGACTCTAGAAAAGATAATATAGTATAACTTAACAGAAGAGAAAAATCATAAAGAGACAATGTCAGAAAGTGCTTATTTCTTAAATAGAGTCTGAAATAAAAAGCTTCACAGGGAATAGCTCTTTTAAAGAGTGACTCGAGCCCTGCAGGTTGAGGCTGCGGTGGCTGTGTATGTGCCACTGTACTCCAGCCTGGGCAACAGAGTGAGACTCCAACTCTAAATAAATAAACAAACAAATAAAAATAATATAAAAATAAAAACAAAAGTAAAAAAAACTTAGTGAGCGCCTACTAGGTATATGACCCCACGCAGAGTGCTGCAAAGGTAAAGAAGTCAAGGATTCTTTACAGCATGGGACAGAATGTGCTAAGAGCCGTAAAAGGGGCCTAGTTATTAGGAGAACACAGAGGAAAGGTTTTTTTTCCCCCCTCATTGGAAAAATGTAGGAAGGTTTCATGAGTCAAGTGTCATTTGAGCTGGGAGAGAAAAATGAAGCAGAGACAAGGTGTCACAAGTCCATCTGTAGAAACCAAGACTCTTAATTGTTTTTGTGACATGGATCCTCTTGACAGGCTGCAGAAGCCTGAAGACCCCTGCAAAGAACAGCATATTCAAATGAATATGATAACATTATGCAGGATTTCAAAGAAAATCAGTAAGAAAATACAAAATGCATTTTAAAAGTAAATTTGTGATAGAGTACCATGTGCTTTTTACTAATACAGTAAATAATAAAGTCTAGCAGCAAGTCTAATATCCAGTATAATTACAAAGCAGCAACACACATTTTCTTTTAGATATCAGCGATAACTATAACGTGAAATGAAAAACCTGTAATTTCTACTGGCAACAAAAAAACAGAGGTAACTCTAATACTACTATGCTTTTCTACCTACATTTACAAGGGAAGAAAATGTTATATTTCAGTTAGAGGTTAATGAAAATAAAAATGTCATTTTTTTTCCTACCCAGGTTCACAGCCTCCATGTTAATTATTTCCATGGACCCAGGTTAGGAAACCCTGATAGAGAAAAGAGCCTCAGCTAAAAAAGAAAGTGAGAAATATGGGCTATATTATTTTACCATGTAAAACATGCAAAGAGACAGACATGAAATAGCCCTGAAAGGCAGGTAAAACCCTCAGAAGTCACCAATGTGAGGGGTAATCACATTCAATTATTAAATCACAGAATATGCTAAGTTCCAGAATGGTATCTTCTTTTGGAATAAAAGGAAATGAATGAAGGAAGCTAGAAGAACATCATTCCACAGGTTTCAACTTATAGCTCCTCTTTTAATCTGTGGTAGATGATAGCATATTGATAAATTTACTTAAAGAGCATGTATCACATATGATTTCTGTTACCTAAATGTACATGTAAACATGTGTGGGTATAAATATGTATATTAACATAGATGTCTAGAAAAAATGCAAATCAAAATATTGTGGTTAAAATTTGAGAGTGATTCTACTTTTTTCTTTGTATTTTCTATCACTGAAAAAGGGACAAAAAGAGGCTTCCCATAGTTCTTTACCTCAAAATGTTATAGTGATGAGTAAATGATACAACAACAGAAAGCCCTGTTATACCCTTTGACAGAGTAAACACTCTTACCTCAATCACCATGCTGCCGTGCCTCTGTCCCAGGTGGAAGGAGTCCAGCATCACCTACAGGAGCCAGCAGGCATATCTGCTCATTAGGCTTAGCAGCTTGGTTCTAGTCTCAAAAGTCATCTGGGACCATGCTCATCATACCTAGGTGCAGCACCACTGGACAGAGAATGCACAGCATCCGTCCTAACCCTGGACAGAGATCTAGACATCTCTAGAGATCCAGATTCAATAGAACTGAAACGGAACCCAAGATTCTGAATTGTTATAAAGCTTCCCAGGGGAGTTCAAACGGTTAACATTCAGTGACAAGTTCTCTGTTTGACAAGAGGGATCTAATATTTCTGTGCAAACAAAAGGGGCTCAGCCTAACTGTGAGTGATGAATTACCCAATAGGAAGACCCAGGACTGTCCACAGTTCGAAGGCTCTTCTGTCAAGGTTGAAGGGCAGCAACTGCCCAGAACCATGGAGCGAGAATTGAAGCCAATCCAGACTAGTTCAAAAGGAATGTTTAGAGGGATTCCCCCTCCCTGGATAC
>NW_007222834.1:0-3358 GCF_000164805.1 Carlito syrichta | reverse complement strand
CCTGGACAGAGATCTAGACATCTCTAGAGATCCAGATTCAATAGAACTGAAACGGAACCCAAGATTCTGAATTGTTATAAAGCTTCCCAGGGGAGTTCAAACGGTTAACATTCAGTGACAAGTTCTCTGTTTGACAAGAGGGATCTAATATTTCTGTGCAAACAAAAGGGGCTCAGCCTAACTGTGAGTGATGAATTACCCAATAGGAAGACCCAGGACTGTCCACAGTTCGAAGGCTCTTCTGTCAAGGTTGAAGGGCAGCAACTGCCCAGAACCATGGAGCGAGAATTGAAGCCAATCCAGACTAGTTCAAAAGGAATGTTTAGAGGGATTCCCCCCTCCCTGGATACACAATGTTTTCAGAGCTGGAATAAACTTCAGAGATTATCTTGTCCATTATACAGATACAGAACATTAGTGACTACAATTCAGAGGCCCCCAAAGCAACAATTCAATAAATGCCCACAGTAAATAACTCTGGGTGAATTTAAGACAAAAATGGCAGCCAGAGCCGGGCTCGGTGGCTCAGCCTGTAATCCCGTGCCCTTGGGAGGCTGAGGTGAGTGGATGGCCTGAGCCCGCAGGTTCAAGACCCGCCTGGGCAGCGAGACCTCATCTCTACAATAAATCAAAAATCAGCCGGGCATGGTAGCGCATGCCTGTAATTCCAGCTACTTGGAAGGCTGAGGTGGAAGGATCGCCGGAGCCCACCAGGCTGAGGCTGCGGTGGCCGGGAGCGGCCACCGCACTCCAGTCTGGGCGACAGAGTGAGACTCCAACTTGGAAAAAAAAAAAAAAAAAAAGGCAGCCAAACACAGGAAAGGCAACACTTAAAAATGGCCTACTATGGAGATGTAGGAAGGTCCAGGAGCTCTCAGAAGTACCACACCACAGGGTTAGAACTTTGAAGTGACCGTGTAGTACTTATTGGCTCAGGAGGAGATATGTCCAGCAATGGGTTCACCTAGAGTTGATGGGCCAGGAAAAGTGAAAGGGGTCTCCAAAGGTACTTAGGAATCTATCGAAGTTTTTGCTCACTATCTGATCCTCAGAACCCTGCTTACTGCTCAGCAAACAGTATTACATTCACTAAGTATTTGTTAAATGCATGAAAGAAAGAAAGAGAAGAAGACGAAAGGGACAGACAGACATATAGGCAGAAAAAAAGAAATTATACCTGCTCCTATGAGTTAAGCAGGCTACTAAGTATAATATTGTCCAGGAAGTGGGGCCATTTGGGTGTCTGATACAAAAGTGATGGAAACTGATTACTAGTCATTGAAAGGAACATGAGCTCTTGAGTCAGAAATACCTGGGTTCAAACTCAAGTTCAGTATGATGTTAGCATAAGTACTTGACCTCTTTGAACTTCAGGGTTTTTACTTGAAAAGATGAATACCACCTGCTTCACCTCCAAAATACTTATGATGGTACTTAGATACTTATCTGTGTGGTAGATTACGTGAGTAATAGATGTATGCAAAATAGCCAGCACCATGGTCAGCACATAGCCTGAGCTGAACAAATGGCAGTGCATGTTGGAACTAATCATGCCCCCCACAGCCAGAGCCAATATCTTTCCTAATTCTACTTCATAGTTCTTTCTGATACGAAAATGCACAAATAATTCCAGTTTAAGTTAACTAGATTGTCTAATAAAGTACATTTCTTTAAATAAATAGTCATATTGAATATACATTCCCTTTCAGTTAGCAAAGTAATGTCACAGACATAACAATTCTGAAATGATGCATTACTGTTATCCATGTTCAGTAGACAATACAAATAAGACCACACAGCCAGCAAGAGGCAGAGTGGAACTATACATTTTAACATTTTGTTATAACCACCATGCTTTTCTCAACCAAAAATTCAAATAGGAGATCTTATTATGGAATAAAATACTTGAACTCAGATTGCTCTATTAATCACTTTAGATGCTACTTGTATGATGCTTATAGATGAAAGCAGAAATAAAATCCTGAAAGAAGTAATTTTGTAAAATAAAGCCCCTCCCTTCTAAATTTCATGCATCCATTCTCAAAAGATTCAAGGAGGAGAAGGGGAACATGTTTGAGAGTGAGGCTGACTAGAGTTTTAGTAACATCTCTACCACTTACTAGTCATGTAACTCCACTAAATGTATGTAATGGGAAGGCTATTCCTATCCAAAAGGCTATGTGAAGTTCCTGGTCCTGAGAAGGTGATCAGTAAATGATTAACTACTCTAGCTATCATGGTATGGTACTGACCACTTGGTCTTTAGGTTAGGTGGCTGCCTGTCTCCTTTCTGCCTTCTCCAGCACCTGCATACCCCTGTTCTGCAACCGTTCAGTGGGGATACAACCAGTCTCCATCGAAACTCACCAGTGAATGAAGATAACAAAAGAACTAGCAGAGACATTATGCAAATACCAAATATCATTAAAACATGAATGAACTCGGGCAATTTCCCTGAATTTTGACAAATGGTGTTTATCATGCACTGCCAGCCTCTCACACAATCTGGGATCTCAAATATTAACTAGATAATAACAGCGATCATTCTCCCCAAAAGACCAAGGTATGGAGAAATAAGGAGTGAATCTAGATGATTCCAGCTAACACCTACCTCCAAAGAAATCAGAATCTCTGTACAGAGAGTATCAGGACACATGACAGAGACTACAGTAACCACCGGTGGGCTCAGATCAACCCCGCAGCCTGCACAGAATCCTGCTTTGATAGAAGGGTAGCGTGTCTTGGTACCGACAGGTCACTAATTATGACAACTGTCTACCACACTTTTGCTCTTCTGGGTAAAACTGCCTCCAGACCAAACAAAATGAAAAGAGTCTGGGAGCTGGAGGGGCTTCAGTCCAGACTAACAATCTTACACAGAGAGTGGCATGTCTCACCACTCCCGACACACACACACACACACACACACACACACACTCTCCACCTCCCCCCTTTTTCCTGCTTAACACACACACACACACACACACTCACCACTCCCGACACACACACACACACTCTCCACCTCCCCCCTTTTTCCTGCTTAACACACACACACACACACACACACACTCACCACTCCCGACACACACACACACACTCTCCACCTCCCCCCTTTTTCCTGCTTACCCAGCCCGGAAAAGGTGAAATCCTCGGCTCTGCGACGCTCCAGCGCGCCCTGGTCCTCGTATTCCCGCTGGCCGTGCTTCGTAAGTTCTCGGATGAGTTGGCTCAGTTCCTCCACCCGAGCTCCCGACCTGAAATCCAGCTCCGGCAACCAGGCTTGTCGCAGCCCGGGGAGGCGGCCTTGCGGGCGGGGGCAGCCGTCGTCTCCGCGCAACACGCGCCGCGTCGCCGCTCC
>NW_007222833.1:0-1722 GCF_000164805.1 Carlito syrichta | reverse complement strand
TCTCTCTCTCTCTCTCTCTCTCTCTCTCTCTCTCTCTCTCTCTCTCTCTCTCTCTCTCACAGATTATGACATAGCCCTTTTAGCTTCAATGACAGTAGAAATATATTGAACATATTCCATAGCTGAGCACTGTTCAGTACTGAATGCTTATGAGCAGAAAAATCTCATAAAATTACAAGAAATAGTCTGGACTCCTGATCTCATGCTTTTTTGCCAAAATGAAATTATCTTTTTCTAACTGGTCCTCCTGACTTGCCATGGTATGGTTATGATTTGTTTGTCCCCACCAAAACTTACATTGACATTTAATCCCTGTATGGCAGTGTTGGGAGGTGGGACCTAGTGGGAAGTTAGGGTTATGAGGACAAATCCCTCATGAATGACTTATAATTCACATACCATAAAATTCACGACTATAAAATATAGAATTTGGTGGTTCTTATGATATTCACAAATTTGTGCAACCATCACCACTACCTAATTCCAGAATATTTTTATTACCCAGGAAAGAAACCCTATAACAATTAGCAATCACTCCCTTTACCCTCCACTGCAGGCCCTGATAACCACTAATCTATTAGTACTTTCTATCTTTAAGGTTTTGCCCATTCTGGACATTTCATATGAACAAAATCATATAGTATGTGACCTTGTCTCACTTCTATCATGTAGCATAATGCTTTCAGGGATCATCTGCGTTGATCAGGTATTAATACTTTGTTCATTTTTATGACTGAATAATATTTAGTCATGGATACACCACATTTTGTTTACCCATTTGTCAGTTGATGGCCCTACAAATTTCCAAATGAATATCAAAATCAGCTTATCAATTTGAAAAATTGTTGATATTTTGAAAGGGATTCTGTTGAATCTGACCATCAATCCGGGCATACTGTCAATGATCATATTACGTGTTCTAATCTATGAACACAGGATGTGTTTTCATTTATTTAGAAAGGCCCACCACCTAGGTGATGGGTTCAATAGAAGTACAAACCTCACCATCGAGCAATATACCTTTGTAACAAATCTGCACATGGACACTTTGAATCCAAAATAAAATATTTTTTACAAAAAGGCAGTATTTCAGTTGACAAGTAAGAGGATATTGCCCAAATATATAAGAAAAATTGAAGATTTATTCATATGTAAAATACAACTAACATAGAAAAATATTAGGAAACATCACAAAGCTATGGCTATAGACTGCTAACTCAATTGAAGTCAAGTGCTTGTTAATATGTAGTTGATTGCATGCCATAAATTCTTAAATGTTTTCCTCTTTAGATAATAACGCATTTCTTTTTATCTTTAATATGTGTGTATTATCTTCTCTGACCCCCCAGTTAGATTTTTGTGGTTTGAAAGACTTGGGGAAAAAAAAAAAAGAAATTTTGTAAACTTTCTTTCAACAATATGTCTTTAGTTTTCAGTATACAAGTCTTGCACTTTTTTTGACAGACTTATTCCCAAATATTTTATTCTTTTTATGCTGTTGAAGATGGAATTTTTAACTTGTTTTCTGGATTATTCATTGTTAGCATACAGAAATACAACTGATTTTTATATGTTGATCTTTCATTCTGCAACCTTGCTGAACTCATTTTTTTTTTTAGCTTTTAAAGTTTGTTGTGGGTTCTTTAGAGTTTTCTACAAATAAGATCATGTCCAAATTAAAACTTTCATTTCTTTTTTCCCAATCTGGATATCTTTTTTTTT
>NW_007222832.1:0-400 GCF_000164805.1 Carlito syrichta | reverse complement strand
CTGTAGAACAAAAAGATCCTTCATGGAATGATGTATAACAAAAAGAAATTTTTTCAAAAAACTGTACTGTCATTTGAAATAATGCTACTGATCCTCTCTCTGTAGGAGATAAATGTTGAAGGTTCTCTCCAAGAACAAAGATGAATTTACTTTGATCTTTCCACCATCTCTCATTTCATTTTTCTTTGTCTAATAATGACACAAATTTGGAAGTAGACCGGGTTAATGATGCAGTAAGTGTCCAAACAAATACAGGACAATGTATACACAAAATAAGTATGTTTCTTGAATTAGAAATACATGGAAACAAAAAGGCAACCCAGGATAGTTGTCTAGATTACAGTCAAAATATTTTACCAAGATAGATCTCTGAGCCTAAGAAACTATTGGATGTGATGAC
>NW_007222831.1:0-600 GCF_000164805.1 Carlito syrichta | reverse complement strand
GGAGTGACATCAGCAAGATGATAGATTAGGAGTTCTCACTCTCTTAATGCCCCCTCCCAAAAAATTATTTAACAATTACCTACCAATGAAAGTAGTTCTGAGAGAGATCTGGAATAAAGAAGCTGCAGCCACTCAAATGGAGCAAAAACCAAGCAAAAGCTGAGAATGGTCAGACAGGAAAGTCTGGGAAGTATTTTACACAGGACAACTTAGTGCCAAGAGGAATTCTCCAGGCATAGATTTCCCCCATGGTAAGCAAGAAGAGCAGGAAGACCTTAGAAGCCTTCTCCACTCAGAATCCCAGCAGCCACACAACTGAATGGACACCTGCAGCATTTGCCACCAGGGATTTCCACAGTTCCAACACCTCTTTACTATACTGACCCCAGGTGACAGAACTGCCCAGAGTTCATGCCACCACAGCCTTTGGAGAAAATACCACTGCTGCTTCTCCCTGGACAAAACACCCATCACACATACCTGGCACCATAACACATGTTATATTACCAAAGGACTGCTGCTGCTCTGTGCACACTCACACCTTAGACACTAGAGCTGCCATTGCACATACACACATGCCATAGACCCTGGTATCGCCAA
>NW_007222830.1:0-767 GCF_000164805.1 Carlito syrichta | reverse complement strand
CAGGCCTAGGATTTTAACCCAATTGTCTGTGTGAATCAAAGTCCATATCCTGACTTCTTTTTCATAATGGCTCTCAAGATGGTGGCATAATGCAGAAATATACTTTATCTGAATAAATTCTACTTACAACTCTTACTTGGTTTTTTAAATTGTCCAGGCATAAATAGAAGCTTATGAGGGACAAAATCTGTCCAGTTGGTAGGGATGAAAACATCGCAGATAACAAGACGGATGCTCCAGAGAATAGCAGGGCACAGGAGGGTAAAGAACATTCTAAGAACTAGCAAAAACCATTTGTGGGAAATTCTTAAATAGGGGGATGTCTATACATGCATACTTTCAGAAAATTACTTCAGTTCAATGCTTTCACTCTACGAAAAGTGGTTAGACTTTTACTGTGTCAGATAGAGACTCAACATTTAGTGACTAGAGAGGTAGAGAGAGTGGAATGAGTTGAAGTACAAGACGTTAGTAAAATTTTGGAGACATTGTGAGAAATTAGGAATTGGAAAAATAATATTTTAGACAAAGTGATTAACATCATAATACACGAAACTTTTGGAATAGTAAGATTAAACATAATTTGAGAAATGCAAGAAATCACTGAGAATGTTGTAAACAGCATAAATGATTCTCATTCAGGAATGGCTAGAGGGCTATCTAAAAGCAGAGAAGTCACCTCAATGACTTCCCAAATCCTGGGATCTAGGTCCAAGATTTCTATTATTACTATGTGTTAACACTACAGAGCAGGAAAGAGAGTAAAG
>NW_007222829.1:0-746 GCF_000164805.1 Carlito syrichta | reverse complement strand
AGGGGGATGTCTATACATGCATACTTTCAGAAAATTACTTCAGTTCAATGCTTTCACTCTACGAAAAGTGGTTAGACTTTTACTGTGTCAGATAGAGACTCAACATTTAGTGACTAGAGAGGTAGAGAGAGTGGAATGAGTTGAAGTACAAGACGTTAGTAAAATTTTGGAGACATTGTGAGAAATTAGGAATTGGAAAAATAATATTTTAGACAAAGTGATTAACATCATAATACACGAAACTTTTGGAATAGTAAGATTAAACATAATTTGAGAAATGCAAGAAATCACTGAGAATGTTGTAAACAGCATAAATGATTCTCATTCAGGAATGGCTAGAGGGCTATCTAAAAGCAGAGAAGTCACCTCAATGACTTCCCAAATCCTGGGATCTAGGTCCAAGATTTCTATTATTACTATGTGTTAACACTACAGAGCAGGAAAGAGAGTAAAGATAAGTGAAGAAAAACAAGTCCTATCTAAGCTGGGGAAATGAGAGCCAGATACGGAAGGAAGGCAAAGAAGCGTGAAGGATGATTTAAAAAGGAATTAAAATAACGAAACATGTTATTTTATTTTTGTCTTTTTTTAGTTCAAAATAATAAAAATAGAAAATGTGCAAAATTTGGTATCTAAATCCATCAACAGCAGGATGTACAAAAATTATAATGTCTCTATTACATCACCATATGTAGTACTTTTGATTGCTAATTACACTATCAGATGTATAGACGTATGTGATGTGA
>NW_007222828.1:0-1565 GCF_000164805.1 Carlito syrichta | reverse complement strand
TGAGCACAATCCCTTCTGTCTTATTTGTTTTTATTTTGTATTAGTCAATCAACTAAGAATAGTTTCATATCATATATAAATGATGGAAGAAAATATGTCCATTAAATCTGATGGTATATCCATATCCAAGAATCTCTATTTGATAATTTATGACTGAGACTTTACAAATGTTATTTGTAAAATTAAAATTACCCTGCATATAGGGGTTATATTCATTTTACTGGTGAGACATTTGTCCCACAGCTACTAAAGACCAGGCCTAGGATTTTAACCCAATTGTCTGTGTGAATCAAGTCCATATCCCTGACTTCTTTTTCATAATGGCTCTCAAGATGGTGGCATAATGCAGAAATATACTTTATCTGAATAAATTCTACTTACAACTCTTACTTGGTTTTTTAAATTGTCCAGGCATAAATAGAAGCTTATGAGGGACAAAATCTGTCCAGTTGGTAGGGATGAAAACATCGCAGATAACAAGACGGATGCTCCAGAGAATAGCAGGGCACAGGAGGGTAAAGAACATTCTAAGAACTAGCAAAAACCATTTGTGGGAAATTCTTAAATAGGGGGATGTCTATACATGCATACTTTCAGAAAATTACTTCAGTTCAATGCTTTCACTCTACGAAAAGTGGTTAGACTTTTACTGTGTCAGATAGAGACTCAACATTTAGTGACTAGAGAGGTAGAGAGAGTGGAATGAGTTGAAGTACAAGACGTTAGTAAAATTTTGGAGACATTGTGAGAAATTAGGAATTGGAAAAATAATATTTTAGACAAAGTGATTAACATCATAATACACGAAACTTTTGGAATAGTAAGATTAAACATAATTTGAGAAATGCAAGAAATCACTGAGAATGTTGTAAACAGCATAAATGATTCTCATTCAGGAATGGCTAGAGGGCTATCTAAAAGCAGAGAAGTCACCTCAATGACTTCCCAAATCCTGGGATCTAGGTCCAAGATTTCTATTATTACTATGTGTTAACACTACAGAGCAGGAAAGAGAGTAAAGATAAGTGAAGAAAAACAAGTCCTATCTAAGCTGGGGAAATGAGAGCCAGATACGGAAGGAAGGCAAAGAAGCGTGAAGGATGATTTAAAAAGGAATTAAAATAACGAAACATGTTATTTTATTTTTGTCTTTTTTTAGTTCAAAATAATAAAATAGAAAATGTGCAAAATTTGGTATCTAAATCCATCAACAGCAGGATGTACAAAAATTATAATGTCTCTATTACATCACCATATGTAGTACTTTTGATTGCTAATTACACTATCAGATGTATAGACGTATGTGATGTGAATAATTTATTTTGTTTTTTTAAAACTAACTTTGGTTCTTGCATACATTGACAAGATTCAAATCTACAACATACATAATGTGGAAACGTACTTTTAAGCAATTATGATATAAGTATACACTTTTCAAAGCATTCATATTTAATTTAAATAACATGCATTTAGGTATCTTAGTTGAATTGGATTTGACATGTGGTGCATTTTAAAATGTCTCAAGATGAGAGTGTATAAGGAAGAGATTGCTATGAAACAAAGAC
>NW_007222827.1:0-344 GCF_000164805.1 Carlito syrichta | reverse complement strand
ACAATTATTATAACACTATAAGAAAGGGATTGGCAGTAGTGGGAAACTGCCAGGGGAGGGTGGTGGGATTGACAGTTGAGGGAAACTGCCAGGGGAAGGAGGGGCATACCTCATCAACAAAGGTACATGCATAATGAACATTTGTATAGCTAATCCTGAATTGTACCCCACATCTTTAAAATAAAGAAAAAAAGAATAAGCATGTAAAGATACCACTAAAAAAAATGTGGTACATATACACAATGGACTATCACACAGCTATAAAGAAGGATAAAATTAGGACTTTTGCAGCAACTTGGATGGACTTAGAAGCTATAATACTGAGTGATCTATCACAGAAACAA
>NW_007222826.1:0-807 GCF_000164805.1 Carlito syrichta | reverse complement strand
TGTATTTATTCTTACATGTTTAAACTTCAGTTACCTCCGTCTGACACAATATCAAGATGCTTTTTCCACAGTTCAAAACAGTTTTTGGTTTTTGTTTTGTTTTGTTTTCAAAACAATTTTTGAACTTGTCAATTTTAATGCCTTCTAGTGCTTCTGCAGTTGTTTGTTTCACATCAGCAAAATGTTTCCCTTTGAGGACATTTTTCATCTGGGGAAACAAACAAAAAGTTGATTGGGGTAAGATCCAGTGAATAGGGAAGGTGGGGCTTGGAGGTCTTGCTACTTTGGGTCAAAAACTGCTGAACCCTCAGCACTGTGTTGGCAGGTTGTTTGTGTAAATCACTCATCATGAAATGGGTAAATATGTTGAAAGAATCGCCAAAAAAAATTCATCAAAACTGAACTCAGCCTCTTACAACAATGCCAGCTGTCACACTGATGCCAATGGGTTCCTAGACCGCTTACTTAGCAGGGGAAGCCTGTACTATAAGGGGCCCGCCCTCTAAAAGATAATTCCAGGTTTTTTTAGTTCCTTTCTCGTATCTGAAATGACTCTAAGGTCTATATTTCCAACTTGAATCACTTCTCAGAGCTCAAGTTGCAAATGTCCAGCATTTGACATCTCTGCATGGACATCTATCAGGTATCCCAAACTTGATGTGCCTAGAGCAAAACTCTCAATCCCCAAACACTTCAGTCTCTGCCACACAGGCACATGTGCACATATGTGTGTGCACACATGCATTTACACACACACACACACACACACACACACACACACACAAAATCCCAAATTATGGGGGTTTC
>NW_007222825.1:0-1360 GCF_000164805.1 Carlito syrichta | reverse complement strand
AGTGAGACTCCAACTCAAAAAAAAAAAAAAAGAAAAAAAAGAAACTGTGGCACTAAAACCAGATGGAACAGTTAACCTCTATAGAGATCTTAAGGAAAAACCTATTTACTCCAGCCTCCACTGCAGTCTTTCCCTACACGTGAATATTTGACTTTAAATTGTTAATTAATTCTATGATATACCTGGTCTCATCTCATCAGTAAAATTATCAAGTTATTGAAAGCAAGGTACTCGGATTACTTTGCTAGTGTTTCTCAAAATATCTAGTCTAGCATATCCTGGGTTTAAAAGAAACTTTCGTATTAAACCAAGGGCTGGCCTGCTGGCTGCTTTTATTTAAAAAATTACTGTTTTATTGGAACATAGCCATGTCTATTTGTTTGCTTATTGTCTGTGGATGATTTCATGCAACAGCTGCAGAGTTGAGAAGTTATGACAGAGACTGCATGGCCTACGACGCCTAAAATATTTATGATCTGGTCTTATATGGGGAAATATTTGACAACTTTTATTAAATTATCTCCTTACTCTCCTTTGGCAAGTAGCTAACAAATAGAATACATATATAACGAGCATTCTTTTACTACAAGTAAAACATCCCTATCCAAGTATCTGAAATCTGACATCACATTATGGCCGAGATAGTGACACCTTTGGTTTTGAAAGCTTACATGTACACGAAATTTGCTTCATGCACAAAATTTACTTAAAATACTGTATAAAATTACTTTCAGGCTTTTGTATAAGGTATATATGAAGCATAAGTGAAATTCATGTTTTGTCTTGGGTCCCACCCCCAAGATATCTCACATGAATACGTAAATATTTCAAAATCTGAAAAAATATCTGAAACACTTCTGGTCCCAAGCATTTCAGATAAGTAATACTCAACATGTATTCAGAAAAAGTGACCTTAAAAAAGAAAATGCTGGTTTGCTAAGCAATTCAATTCCTTTCAATCTTAAGTTCTCTCACTATTATAGCTTTGAGGAAAAGCCATTCTCTTATCTAAACATTTCTAGATACCAAACATTTGTCTTTTCATATTTGTCAGTCTGATAGATTCTTGCTAGCACTGATGCAACATGTAATTTAATTCACCACATCTTAATGCTTTTGATTGTTTTTCATAATGCTTGGCAGTTTTATTAAAAAAATAGTTCCAGCAGTATTACAGAATCTGCCAATGGGAACTAATATTTGCTGTTTCATAATGGGAAGAACAAGAATAGTGTGACTAAGAACAATAGTTCAAATCTGGCTAGAGAGTAAACAGCTGTGGCATTAAGACTCCTGTCCTTATGACAACCCTGGGGTTAAGGTGGCATGTTGCATTCGAAGGCTGTACAGTATCTATCAT
>NW_007222824.1:0-785 GCF_000164805.1 Carlito syrichta | reverse complement strand
CCAAAAGTACCATAGGGGGCAGGATCTGTTTCTTTGGGTACTCTAGACAATTCAAACATACTTGTAAAATACCTGAATCTCTAAACATGAAATGCTTTGAAAGCATGAAAATATTTATTTAAATAATATGCCTGTGGATATAAGACAGCAACACGTGCATGCAACTTCAAAGATGCTGATAAGAGTCTTGTTAAGTTGTAAAATAATGCAGTCTTTTAAAGACTGTATTTTAATAAGCCTTTATATAGCATTTTAAAAATATTAACTTACTGAATCCTTATAACACCCATATGAGGTAGGTACTACCATAGCTTTGCTTTCTGAATGAGTAAACTGAGGCACAGAGGAGTCTGGTTAAGTTTCACAAGATCACACAGCTGGCTGTGGAGCTGGGATCCAATGGAAGGCCTTCCAGCTCCAGAACAGGTCTGGGCTCTTCGCCACTGACTGCCTATCTTCTACTCAATATATAAATATTGCTTTAAAAAAAAAAACTCTATCATTCAGTCTCATTGAACATAAGAAACCTTAAGAAATTGCAGGCTTATCTCAACTTTTCAGATAGATAGGAAATTAATCTTATTTTAAAGAGCCTTAGAGAAGACCATGTCGTTACTTCTTTGATAACTGATTCGAATTGTCGAACACTTCCAACTGTCAAGATATTCTTTCTTATACTTAACTTCAAACATTGCTACTGCAGTTTAAACCATTTTCCTTTGCAGTCCTCTGAACACAAATCTGCTAGGTTCTGATATTTTAAATCTATTTCATTTCAGTGACGC
>NW_007222823.1:0-4579 GCF_000164805.1 Carlito syrichta | reverse complement strand
CGAATCCTCATATACAAATCACTACACGACCTGTTGCTAAGGAAGAATAAGGAATCTTGGTTACACAAGGCCTCCATTCTAAAATCCTACAGACCATCTTGCTAAGAGATAACCACCATTCAGGTTTGGGAGTAGGAATCAGGATAATGGGATTCCTCATATACAGGAAACTGCACTGTCTATTGCTAAAGGAGAATAAGGAATCTGGCTTACACGTGTCTTCCATCCCAATAAAACTTCAGGGTTTCATGCTAAGGGCTAAACACGAATTTGTGTTTTTGAAGCATAAACAAGGGAAATGAAATGCTCTTATACAGGCAAATGCACTGACTTTTCCTAAGAAAGAATAAGAAATGTGGGTGACATGTTTTCTCAATCTCCAAAAAAGTATACGGCTTCGTCGTAAGATCTAAAGGAGACTCAAGCTTTCGACGCATGTATCTGTGAACAGGAGTACTCATATACAGGTAACTGCACGGCTGTTGCTAAAAATAAGGAATCTGGGTTATACGAGTTCTCAGACCTGAAAATCTACAGGGCATCTTGCTGACGGCTAAAGAAGAATCAGCGATTCGAGGTATGAATGTGGGTAATAGCAATCCTCATATACAGGATACTACATGGCCTATTGGTAATAAAAGAGAAGAAATCTGTATTGCACTGTTCCTCTATCATAAAATCTACAAGACTTCTTACTAAAGGCTAAACAAGTATCAGGGTTTCGAAACAGGAATCAAGAGAAAGAGGGTTCACATATAGGACACTACATGGCCTCCAATTAAGTACGAATAAAGAATCATTGTTGTACACGCCCTTAATCCTAAAAATTCCCTGGTTGTCTGCTATGGGACAAACAAGAAACAGATCTTCGAGCTACCCAACTGTTTCAGAGCAATTTAGCATTTGGATAGTATGAATCGGTCATTTCATGACTCCAGCAACATTCTGTTCCTCTTAAAAGTTGTAAATGGAATTGGCCATTCCAAGTCCGTTAGGTTCCTCAGAACAACTAAGGCCAGATTCCAGGACAAATACAATCTTCTTGCCATATTTGGATGTAACTCCGCTCTTACGGTGAACCCTAAATACTTCCCTTTCCGTGTCTCTTTTTATTTTGAGACGGGACAAAAGATTTGCACTTGCCAAATTTTTACTATGTGCTTTTAATGGTAACCAGAAATCATTGAATCCACGAACCTAGAAAATTTCCAGGCAGCTGTATTTTGATATACTGAATTTGGAATCCAAATCGACAGAAAAAATCACGGCATATTACTGAGAATAAAAAGGAAATCTGGCTCTAGGTGTTCTCATTTTCCGGAATCTACAGGGCCTCTTGATAAGGTTTAATCAGCAATCTGGGTTTCTGGGTCCCTACATTTTCAGAACTACTTGCTCCTTGGATATGGTAAGTCTGTCATTACACATCCTCAGGATTTTTCTGGTCCTCTAGTTAGTTGTAATCAAGGATTTGGCCCTAGAAATCCTTTTGTCTCCTGGGACCATCTACGACCATAATCATAATCCCCACAATCAAAAGGTACATTGGTACAAAATTCCTCGATTCATGTGACCTCAAAGTACAGAAAATTATTGTGGGTGGGCAGGTAGGAATTGAGATTTTGGGTTTAGAATATTCCACATTTTTGGAAGGTCTTGTGAAGGGGAACCAGGAATCTTGGATTCCAGTTCCCAAAGAAAAATATGAACGTTTTTCCCTTGATATCGAGGAAACTGGAATTTTCGGCCACCAGGAAATGTCTCGGCATCCTGCAGAGTGAAGCAGGAAGCTGGGTGATAGAAGTCGTCATACACAGGAAACTACATGTCATATTGCTATGAACAATAAGGAGTCTTCCGTATATCAGTCCTCAATACCAAAAACTACAGGCCGTCTTCCTAAGACATAATCACGAATCAGGTTTTTGAAGTAGGAATCTGGGTAATGGGAGTCCTCACATAACGGAAACTTCACTGCCTATTGCTAAGTAAGAATAAGGAAAATACGTTACTCGGGTCCTCAATCCCAAAAAAGCTTAAGGTCACCTTGCTGTGGGCTAAACACGAATCATGGTGTTTTCGAGCATGAATATGGAAAATGGAGTCCTTATTTACAGGCAACTACATGATCTATTGCTAAGAAAGAATAAGGAATCTGGGTTACATGAGTCCTCAGTCTCAAAAATCTACAGAGCATCTTGGAAAGTTCTAAATAGTGCCAGAGTTTTGAAACAGGATGTATCTAATGAGAGTCCTAATATGCAGGAAAATACCCAGCCCCTTGCCAAGGCTGAAAAAGAATTGGGGTTATAGCAGTCCTCATTCCTTAAAATCAACAGGCCATCTGCTGTGGGCTAAACAAGAATCAGGGTTTAGAAGCTGGAACATAGGTAATAGCAGTCCTCATATGCAGAATCTATATGATCTCTAGCTAAGGAGAACTAAGAAACCTCTTTTACACAGTTCGTCCATCACAATATCATCATGACATCTTGATAATGGCAAAACAAGAATCAGGGTTTCCAAACAGGATTCTGGGGAACGGGAGTCCGCATATACAGGACATTACACAACCCCTCAGTAAAGAAGAATGAGGAATCTGTGATATGCTAATCCACAATCCGAAAAATTCTCAGCGTGTCTTGTGGTAAAAACAAGAATCCAGGCATCAAGCTCGTCTCATATTTCGGAGTTATTTGACTTGTGGGTATTATGAGTCAGTCGTTTTAGGACTCCAGCAACATTCTGGTCCTCTTGACAGTTGTATTCAGGTGTCTGGTAGCACAAGTCCCTTAGGATCCTAGGGCCATTTAAGGCCAGTTTCCCAGAAAAAAGAATCATACTGCCGTATTTGCATGTAACTTTTGTCTTAAGATGAACTTGGTAATCCTTAAATTTCCGTTTGTACTTTATTTGTAAAGGGGCCGAAGGTTTTGCAGTTGCCAAATATTTAGTACGAACTATTAAAATGTAACCAAGATCCATGGATTCCATGTCCCTTGGAAACATCTGGGCATCTGCAATTTTGCACACAGAGTTTTGGAATCCACATGGACAGGGAAATTCAGGGCATCTTGCTGAGAACGGAAATTGAATCCGGTTCTTGGAATTCTCAATTACCTAAATCTACAAAATCTCTTGTTAAGGTTTAATCAGCAATCTGGGCTTCTATGTCGCCACAATTTTAGTGAGTTTATTGAAAAGGGACGAGGAATCTTGGGTTCCAATTCCTCAACAAGTTTATGATAGTCTTTCTCTTGATATCCATGCAACAGGAATTCTAGGTCACCAGGAAATATCTTGGCGTCTTGCTGAGAACAGGCCTCCATCCCAAAAAGTGACAGAATATTTTGCTAAGAGATAACCACCATTCAGGTTTTCGGAGTAGGAATCAGATAACGGGAGTCCTCATACACAGGAGACTGCACTGTCTATTGCTAAAGGAGAGTAAGGAATCTGGTTTACACGTGTCCTCCATCACAATAAAACTTCAGGGTTTCTTGCTAAGGGCTAAACACGAATTTGGGTTTTTGAAGCATAAACTAGGGAAATGAAATCCTCATATACAGGCAAATGCACTGACTTTTCCTAAGAAGGAATATGGAATGTGGGTGACATGTTTTCTCAATATCCAAAAAAATATACAGCTTCTTCATAAGATATAAACAAGAATCAAGCTTTCGACGCATGTATCTGTGAACAGGAGTACTCATATACAGGTAACTACACGGCTGTTGCTAAAAATAAGGAATCTGGGTTCTACGAGTCCTTAGTCCTGAAAATCTACAGCGCACCATGCTGAGGGCTAAAGAATAATCAGGGATTCGAGGCATAAATATGGGTAATAGGAATCCTCATAAACAGGAAACTATATGTCCTCTTGCTAATAAAAGAGAAGAAATCTGTTTTCAACAGGTTCTCTATCAAAAAATCTACATGACTTCTTACTAAGGGCTAAACAAGAATCAGGGTTTCGAAACAGGAATCTAGGGAAAGACAGTCCTCACATTCAGAACACTACATGACCTCCAACTAAGTATGAAAAAAGAATCATTATTCTTCGCCCCCTCAGTCTAGAAAATTCCCAGGTTGTCTGCTATGGGAAAAACAAGAAAAAAATCTTCGGGCTCCCCATATGTTTCAGAGCAATTTAGCATTTGGATATTATGAATCGGTCATTTCAGGACTCCAGCAACATTAGGTCCTCTTAAAAGTGGTAAATGATATTGGGAACTCTAAGTTCGTTAGGTTCCTCAGAACAACTAAGGCCAGATTCCAGGACAAAAAGAATCTTCTTGCCGTATTTGGATGTAACTCTGGTCTTCAGGTGAACCCTGTAATCCTTCCCCTTCCCTGTCTCTTTATACTTTGATAAAGAACAAGGGTTTTGCACTTGCCAAATGTTTACTACGTACTCTTAATGGCAACCAGGAGTCTGGAATCCACGAAACTAGGAAACTTCTGGGCATCTTTCTTTTGATATACTGAATTTGGAATCCAAATCGACAGGAAAATTCAGGGCATCTAACTGAGAATTAAAAGGAAATCTGGTTCTAGGAGTTCTCATTTTCCGGAATCG
>NW_007222822.1:0-745 GCF_000164805.1 Carlito syrichta | reverse complement strand
TCCTCTGGGCTAAAAAGAATGAGGGTTTAGAAGGTGTAACATAGTAATAGCAGTCCTCATATGCAGAATCTACATGCTCTCTAGCTAAGGAGAACTAAGAAACCTCTTTTACACGGTTCCTCCATCACTATGTCTACAAGACGTCTTGCTAATGGCAAAACAAGAACCAGGGTTTCCAAACAGATTTCTGGGGAAACGGGGTCCTCATATACAGGACATTACACGGCCACTCTGTAAAGAAGAATAAAGCATCTGTGATACATTAGTCCAAAATCCAAAAAATTCTCAGGGTGTCTTGCTGCGGTATAAAAAAGAATCAAGGCTTGGATCTCATCTCATGTTTCAGAGATATTTGGCTTGTGGGTATTGTGAATCAGTCATTTCTGGACTGCAGCAATATTCTGGTCCTCTTGAGAGTTGTAATCGGGTATCTGGTAGTACAAATCCCTTAAGTTCCTCAGGACCATTAAGGCCAGATTCCCGGAAAAAAGTATCATATTGCCGTATTTGGATGTAACTTTGGTCTTAAGATGAACTTGGTAATCCTTAAATTTTCGTTTGTACTTTATTTGTAGAGGGGCCGAGGGTTTTGAGGTTGCCAAATATTTAGTACGAATTATTAAAATGTCACCAGGATTCATGGATTCCACGTCCCTAGGAAACATCTTGGCATCTGCATTTTTGTACACAGAGTTTTGGAACCCACATGGACAGGGAAAATCATGGCATCTTGCTGATAATGGAA
>NW_007222821.1:0-912 GCF_000164805.1 Carlito syrichta | reverse complement strand
CCATGCCCCTTTTCTAGCAGTTTCCTAAGTCTTATATTTAGGATGGCAGCAGGAAATCCAAAGGGAATCTTGCTAGTAGTAATAAGCATTATTCAAAACAGGTATACATGGTAGATGCTTCAGTGGCTTGTGCCTCCAGTTGACAATTTTCTACTGTTATAGACCCTTATCAGCATATGCACAGAGATCGTAGATACCTGGAATTCCCTTGGGCTACCAGGCTTTAAAGATCTTAAAGAAGTGCCTGAACCATGGTTTATTTAACAATATCCAAGGTTGTTGTTACAGTCCTGTTAAATTTGTGGGATTTTTTTCAATTTTGACTAAACCAATGAAAAGAACATCCCATGAATTAACCAGTTCATGGCTTGTTTTTCTAATAGTATGCAGTCTAACTATTGATGAACAACCCATTGGTGACAGAGGAGTTTATGTGTTTATGTAACAGGTCAGAAGGGAATGTACCCCATTGTCAAGACTTGAATTCTTAACTATGAAGGAGTATACCCCATCAGGTAGCAGTGATGTCCCATGCCACTAATAGCCAAAATTTCAGTGCCTCTATTTTATTCACCAGCCCCTAAATGGCTCAGAGGACACCATGCACAAATACCACAAGCAGATAAGCACCATGGGCACTGCATGAATCACAAACCTCCTGACGGTCTCAATTAAATATTTTCAAGGGGCTTTGGAAGTATTGTCATATGGGCTCCAGCATCCAAAAATTTCAGAAAAATATGAATTTCTTTTTGCTCTCCTTTTACTTATGTGGGTATATAGGGCAATTGACCTCTAGTAAGCATTCAGAGACCAGGCCCCACCCCTAAATATGCTACTCAGAACAAGATGTGGGTCTGCAATATTGTTAATCAAGCAAATAATCCAACCAGGCTACATAAAACTTCCCTG
>NW_007222820.1:0-707 GCF_000164805.1 Carlito syrichta | reverse complement strand
CTAAATGGCTCAGAGGACACCATGCACAAATACCACAAGCAGATAAGCACCATGGGCACTGCATGAATCACAAACCTCCTGACGGTCTCAATTAAATATTTTCAAGGGGCTTTGGAAGTATTGTCATATGGGCTCCAGCATCCAAAAATTTCAGAAAAATATGAATTTCTTTTTGCTCTCCTTTTACTTATGTGGGTATATAGGGCAATTGACCTCTAGTAAGCATTCAGAGACCAGGCCCCACCCCTAAATATGCTACTCAGAACAAGATATGGGTCTGCAATATTGTTAATCAAGCAAATAATCCAACCAGGCTACATAAAACTTCCCTGATCTTTTACATATATGTACTTTGAGAGTGGGTCTGCTTTCCTTTGAAGGCCATTGTTTCTCATGTTGGGTCCCTCTCTGAAGCCTCAGGAATCACTGAGTATAGCTTTCTTGTTACTTCTCGGGTGCACCAGAGTCTCTCTGAGTTTTCATTTCCTAGAGGGCATCCCAGGACACAGCAGTGAAGTACAAATTTTCTTGCAGAGAATGTGTTTCTTGCGCCATTTTGTTACAAAGAAAATTTTTCAGATTATTGTCAAAATTTGAAATATTCTTGAGGAATAGAATAACATATTTCATTGGTTTATGAGGGTTATTTAGGAGAATATTCTGGGTTTGTAGAGAACAATAATAAGTCTCAGAGGGTGAGGCTTTCA
>NW_007222819.1:0-957 GCF_000164805.1 Carlito syrichta | reverse complement strand
TCGCGGCCTTGTGAAATCCACAGTAGAATGACCATGCAAGAGGCACAGTTCGTGGGCGGTTGGTGACATGAGGACGTGTCTGCTGTCCAGAGTTGCTGACAGAGTCTTGGACAGAGAGCTGCGGGCTCAGGTCATGGGGTCATGGATCAGCTCACTGTGCCGACCCGGACCTACTGCAGACCCCATGGTCACGAGACCCAGGAGACCCCAGTGATCTCTCCTGCTGACCAAGAGGCCCGGTGTCCTAATTTCTGGGGCTTTGGTGACAGGCTCCCTTTCCCACCCCCGTCGCCATGGAGTGTACCCACGTACAAAGCCTGGCCTCTCCTGCCTACCATGGTTGCTCTCACCCACCCATGGGAAGTGCTTCCCTAGATCAGATCAGGATAAGCTGGTAACAGGAACTGCCTCCCCACACGGTGTTCTGTGCTTGCAGATATCCATTGCTGTACAGATGCTCAGACCTACCCCAATGGTTTACAAGTTGCGCTGCTTCCCAGCAAACAGGCAGGTGAGTGACTCCCCACAAACCCGTGTGGCATGGTGTCTTCTGCATGCACTTTGTGGAGATGGCATGTGGAGACGTGAGGCTCTGCAGACACAGAGTCCTTTCGACAGGCTTTCCCAGGCAGTGGTGGTTCAGCCAGTGTAGGGCTTAATCTGCTCAGTGAAAAACCAAGTATGCATTTTTCCAGATTCTTCTCAGGCAGCCATGACCTGCTGCTCTTGTGTGGGCCGGTCAAGGGTACTCTACTTGTGCTCACTGTGTGGTCAGCCTCACTGTCCTGGGAGCTGTCAACTTCTTTTCTGAAGTCCTGCCTGGACGCTGAAATGCAGTCTTCTATGGAAACTCAGAGTTTTCCGGTTCTGTGAATTGCTTTTCCTCATCATAGTTTAATTTAATCTCTCATTCCTTTGAATTCCTGTCTTATTATTTTTCCTCTTTCCGGCCTCTGT
>NW_007222818.1:0-718 GCF_000164805.1 Carlito syrichta | reverse complement strand
GTTTTTTCATGTGGAGTTGTTTGAGTTCTTTGTAGATTCTGGATATTAGCCTTTTGGCTGGGGTGTAATTTGCAAATATTATCTACCATTCAGTAGGTTTTCTGTTCACTCTGTTGATTATTTCTTTTGCTGTGCAGAAGCTTTTTAGTTTAATTAAGTCCCATTTGTTTTAGTTTTTGTTACAATAGCTTTTGAGGTCTCCATCATAAATTCTTTGCCTAGGCCAATGTCTAAAGAAGCGTTTCCTAGGTTTTCTTCTAGAATGTTTATAGTTTCAGGTCTTGCATTGAAGACTTTAATTGATCTTGAGGTAATTTAGTTTATATGGTAAGAGGTAGGGTTCCAGTTTTGTTCTTCTGCGTAAGACTAGCCAATTTTCCCAGCACCGTGTATTGAATAGAGTGTCCTCTCTCCATTTATTTTGTATCAGCTTTGTCAGAGATCAGTTGGCTGTAAATATGTGGTTTTATTTCTGGGTTCTCTATTCTGTTCCATTGACCTATCTGCCTTTTTTAATATTAAAAAGAACTCTTTTTAAAAGGAAAATGGTCAGGACTGGTTTTGTTGTCTTTTATTCTATGTCTCAGTTTTTAATTTTGGAGGTAACAAATGTCATCATTTCTTTCTCTACATATATACTACTCTAAAATATATATGCATATTTTATATATACATATATACATATGCAAATATATATCGTGTGTGTATATATATATAT
>NW_007222817.1:0-836 GCF_000164805.1 Carlito syrichta | reverse complement strand
CTCTGTTGATTATTTCTTTTGCTGTGCAGAAGCTTTTTAGTTTAATTAAGTCCCATTTGTTTTAGTTTTTGTTACAATAGCTTTTGAGGTCTCCATCATAAATTCTTTGCCTAGGCCAATGTCTAAAGAAGCGTTTCCTAGGTTTTCTTCTAGAATGTTTATAGTTTCAGGTCTTGCATTGAAGACTTTAATTGATCTTGAGGTAATTTAGTTTATATGGTAAGAGGTAGGGTTCCAGTTTTGTTCTTCTGCGTAAGACTAGCCAATTTTCCCAGCACCGTGTATTGAATAGAGTGTCCTCTCTCCATTTATTTTGTATCAGCTTTGTCAGAGATCAGTTGGCTGTAAATATGTGGTTTTATTTCTGGGTTCTCTATTCTGTTCCATTGACCTATCTGCCTTTTTTAATATTAAAAAGAACTCTTTTTAAAAGGAAAATGGTCAGGACTGGTTTTGTTGTCTTTTATTCTATGTCTCAGTTTTTAATTTTGGAGGTAACAAATGTCATCATTTCTTTCTCTACATATATACTACTCTAAAATATATATGCATATTTTATATATACATATATACATATGCAAATATATATCGTGTGTGTATATATATATATTTACATATGTATATATATTTGAGCTGGCTACTATTACATTTTGAAGTAGTCCCTAATCACTATCTCCATTTTTTTTCCTTTAATTTATCAAGTAAACTCTTTCTGACAAGATTTTGTTCACAAAGTCCTATGGCAGTTGCTCTCACTAAATTCTTTCATATTCACCTATTTGCTGAATTCCAAGCTACTTTGACTTTGGTTCACAAACGCGTGGCTTCCCTGTAAC
>NW_007222816.1:0-788 GCF_000164805.1 Carlito syrichta | reverse complement strand
AATATAATCTGCACAGCATGTACTGTAGCATTTTAGAAATACTTGGTTAGGTGCAGTGGCTCATGCCTGTAATCCCAGCACTTTGAGAGACCGAGGTGAGAAGATTGCCTGAGCTCAGGGGTTAGAGACCAGCCCGGGCAACACGGTAAAACTTCATCTTTACAATTACCCAAGAAAAATTAGCTGGGTGTGGTGGCACATGCTGTAGTTCCAGCTACTTGGAAAGCTGAGATGGAAGGATCGCCTGAGCCTACCAGGTTGAGGCTGCACTCCAGCCTGGGTAACACAGTGAGACACTTACTCAAAAAAAATTTTTTTTAAATAAAAAAGAAATACTTATTGTTTGCAGCATTGTAAGGAAGAAAGAGCACAGTCCAGGGAGTCAGTAGATATCCATTTTTATTCTGTGTCCTCATTGTTAACATGTGACCTTGGGCAAGTAGAATCTCTCTAATCGTAGTTCTTTCAACTGTAAAATGAAAAATGGGCCTTGAACATTTCTTTCATGCCCTACCTGGCTTTAAAACTCTACATTCTCAAGATATTGTTAAACATTTTTTCTTTCATGAAATAACCAGATGTAGAAATTCAAATGATAAGATTTCCAAGTCACAGTGAAGTTTTATGTCATATCATCAAGAGATCTTGTGAAAGTGCCTTGGCTGTTACTTCACCTCTCCAGACATGCCTGGATGACACCACAACTATTGGAAAGGACAGGAATAGATTGCAAGCCACCCACTTCAAGTTGGTGAGTGCTTATTTCTGGGCTGATTTAAATCTACTAA
>NW_007222815.1:0-942 GCF_000164805.1 Carlito syrichta | reverse complement strand
CCTGAGCCTACCAGGTTGAGGCTGCACTCCAGCCTGGGTAACACAGTGAGACACTTACTCAAAAAAAATTTTTTTTAAATAAAAAAGAAATACTTATTGTTTGCAGCATTGTAAGGAAGAAAGAGCACAGTCCAGGGAGTCAGTAGATATCCATTTTTATTCTGTGTCCTCATTGTTAACATGTGACCTTGGGCAAGTAGAATCTCTCTGATCGTAGTTCTTTCAACTGTAAAATGAAAAATGGGCCTTGAACATTTCTTTCATGCCCTACCTGGCTTTAAAACTCTACATTCTCAAGATATTGTTAAACATTTTTTCTTTCATGAAATAACCAGATGTAGAAATTCAAATGATAAGATTTCCAAGTCACAGTGAAGTTTTATGTCATATCATCAAGAGATCTTGTGAAAGTGCCTTGGCTGTTACTTCACCTCTCCAGACATGCCTGGATGACACCCACAACTATTGGAAAGACAAGGGAATAGATTGCAAAGCCACCCACTTCAAGTTGGTGAGTGCTTATTTCTTGGGCTGATTTAAATCTACTAAATGCCAATGAAACCACCACCATAATAAAGGTCTTCAGTATGAACTTGGAGATAAACCTGTGCCAGGGCCATGATCCAAATAAAACGTTTAAGTGGCCAAGTGTGATGGTTGATACAGAATCTAGACTATGAAGTCAGCAATGTTTGTCTGTTGGGAGAGATGGAGGCTGAAACTAAGTAGTGGTCTGAGGAGCAAACATAAATAAATGTACTGACTCTGAAGGTCTTGGCACAGACAGTACAATAATGAGTTGCTTTGACAAGTCCAAAAAATGTTTCTGTCTCTACTCTTTCCTATGATTTGGCACCTACTTTACTTCATATTGATCTGCTCCTCATTTCCCTTGCAACAAAATTTACCTTCTTGCTTACTTTCAATATTATATTCTTTCCA
>NW_007222814.1:0-732 GCF_000164805.1 Carlito syrichta | reverse complement strand
CGTGCCACTCTGTGTCAACACATCTCTTCCTACTTTTTCCCATCTTTGACTTTAGACACATGTTCAGCTACAGGGAAGATGCTAAATTCAGGCAACAGAATTGTGAGAAACAAGGGTTATATCATTACTGATACTTAATCTTTAGAACATACTTTCCTTTTTAACATTTAAATTCCATCCAATGTTTCCTGATTGAGGGTTTTATTCCTTTTCAAGAGCTAAGTAGTGTCTCATGGATAGCGTACCATATCTTCACCAAGGTAAGTGTTCCTCACGGGTGTGAAGTACTGTTTAAATAAAAACTTGTTTTCTCAGGCAGAATGTGTGTCCGCCTTGTGACTCTCATAGCAGTTTGCCATGTCCCTCTCTGCTTTTCCTGCTCTTCTGGAGGGATCATGTTCCTTATTGGGAAAACATGTTTTTTGAAAAGTTGAAGCTGAATTGAACTATTTCCTTCTGATTATTATCAGGCCTTAAATTATACTAAAGGAGCTATCCTTTTAGAAGGTCAGCTTATTACATTTCTTTTAGTATCTTAGTTTTAAAATCTGTAATGTGTGCCAATTCAAATCCTACTTTTATAAATAAGAATAAAGCCTTAAGAGATTGAGTGATTGACCCAAGCTTACAGAGCTAATTTGTGGAAGACTGTGGATAGTATCCCAGATTTTTCTCACTTTGCATTTGCCACTACACAAATGGTAGAATTTTGCCATGTTTCCACAAATATAT
>NW_007222813.1:0-1494 GCF_000164805.1 Carlito syrichta | reverse complement strand
CTCATTTCCCTTGCAACAAAATTTACCTTCTTGCTTACTTTCAATATTATATTCTTTCCACAAAGACTATTTCTAGTGCATCTACCTTCTTCCTAAATGATTTACTACTTTTTCTTTCCTGTCCTCTATTAGCCCTCCCTCCTCAGAAAATAAAAGGAAACAACAACAACAAAAAAACAAACCTTTCACCAGCACAGAAAACAATATTGTATTTTCCCAATTATTCAGGAGGTGAAGGCAAAGACGGGTATGGAGTTCTGCACAGACTCCTCAACTGTATGGAATGAATACTACCAGAGTACCTTTTAACATTGTCTTCATCTCCAAGCCAGTCTTATAACTGGATTGTTCATAACTGCTCTCCCTAAACCTCCGTGCCACTCTGTGTCAACACATCTCTTCCTACTTTTTCCCATCTTTGACTTTAGACACATGTTCAGCTACAGGGAAGATGCTAAATTCAGGCAACAGAATTGTGAGAAACAAGGGTTATATCATTACTGATACTTAATCTTTAGAACATACTTTCCTTTTTAACATTTAAATTCCATCCAATGTTTCCTGATTGAGGGTTTTATTCCTTTTCAAGAGCTAAGTAGTGTCTCATGGATAGCGTACCATATCTTCACCAAGGTAAGTGTTCCTCACGGGTGTGAAGTACTGTTTAAATAAAAACTTGTTTTCTCAGGCAGAATGTGTGTCCGCCTTGTGACTCTCATAGCAGTTTGCCATGTCCCTCTCTGCTTTTCCTGCTCTTCTGGAGGGATCATGTTCCTTATTGGGAAAACATGTTTTTTGAAAAGTTGAAGCTGAATTGAACTATTTCCTTCTGATTATTATCAGGCCTTAAATTATACTAAAGGAGCTATCCTTTTAGAAGGTCAGCTTATTACATTTCTTTTAGTATCTTAGTTTTAAAATCTGTAATGTGTGCCAATTCAAATCCTACTTTTATAAATAAGAATAAAGCCTTAAGAGATTGAGTGATTGACCCAAGCTTACAGAGCTAATTTGTGGAAGACTGTGGATAGTATCCCAGATTTTCTCACTTTGCATTTGCCACTACACAAATGGTAGAATTTTGCCATGTTTCCACAAATATATATGTAATGGTCACACACACCCTTTGAATATGCTTAAATCACCTTTGGTGTTGAGAAGTCTTTCATGCTTGGACAAAGATGATACTTCTATTAGAGCAGAATAGTCCACCAAGCCATGGGGATCTCTTGATTCTCTAGCTAGAAAAGACAACTTACATTTTGCCCAGAATTCTATGTTCATAAAGGGTATTCACAGTCATGATGGCATTCTACCTTCATTAATCACGAAGTTTATTTTATTGATAGTTTTACTTTATAGATGAAGGCACTAAACATCCTCAGTTGCCACTGAGCCACTGCCGAATTCACATGATTTCATATTCAAGTAGACCTTCCTCTAGTTTGGGATCCGTTTAAAGTACATTCTAAACTAGAAGATGTGTCCATACTT
>NW_007222812.1:0-1241 GCF_000164805.1 Carlito syrichta | reverse complement strand
TCACCTCAGCCTCCCAAAGGCGCGGGATTACAGGCTGAGCCACCGAGCCCGGCAGCAGTTTTCAATAAGCAGATTGATGGTGATGCACCTCAGTGGTCTGTGTTCATCCTGAGAGGAAGCCCAAAGTATGGTCACCTGATTTGAAAATAAATGAAAACTCCCATTGCTTCTTGAGACCTTGATGAAGAAAGCCGCTTACACCCAATGCACAGAGAAAATCAATAATAGAACATTAAAAGGAGCATTCTTACTTTGTGTAGAGGCATCAGAATAATCTTTTCAGTGTGAAGTCATAGACATTAGAGAATTACCTAGGAGATCCACAGCCAGGAGACAACCTACACAGATTAGAGCAAGAAGGAGAGCACAGGGAGAATGGAGAAGAATGTGTGGTTTGGCCCAAGGATCATTCATCTCCCTCCCTGGCTGCCCTTCTTGTGAACACTGGGGTTCTTATAACCACACACCTCTGGTGCCTGATCCTCAGCATTGCCCTGTCTTAGTTCCAGCCCTCCCTGTCTCCTAGAAACACTGCTCCTGAAGGCAAGTGCTTTCAATGTTCTGACTCTTTAGAAGGCAGTCTGATGAAATGAAGCTTCTTACAGTGTTCATGACTGATAATGGAGTCAACCAATCATTTGTCACTTATCAAAAACTCCCCATGAGATGCGACACTGGAGCCCAAAACCTTCACCCAAGCTGGTGACAAGTGAGAGGGAGAGTTTTTCTCTACCAGGCTTGTTGAATGTAGGACACTGGGAAAACCCTAAAAAGTCAGGATATCTGGGTTTAAGATCTGTCTCTACTATCATGTGACTCTCTTCACTTTGGATAAGTCACTTGACTTGCCTGTGCCTTAGTTTTCCCATATGATAAATGGAAATGAAAAGGGTGTTTTGTGAGAACTCAGCAAGAACATGAAAAAGTACTTTCAAAACAATATGGTGCTTTTCAAATGTAACCATGACTTCACCTACACATTTTGTGAAACAAACACACAGAGAGAAGTTGTCACATAAGGATGAAGGGATGACAGAAAGGCAGACTTCATTCATTAATCATTTCCTGAGTGTTTATTGTGAGGTGGGCACTGCTTTGTGCACAGGAGGTATAGCAGTGAACAAGACATTCTGTCAATTATCTATATTATTGCTAGCATTTTAGGAATTTAAAATTATCTCTCATCCCTTGTGCATTTATTGTGCATGGCCTAAATCAGTCATGCTTCTAGTATTGCTTCC
>NW_007222811.1:0-776 GCF_000164805.1 Carlito syrichta | reverse complement strand
CTGGGAAAACCCTAAAAAGTCAGGATATCTGGGTTTAAGATCTGTCTCTACTATCATGTGACTCTCTTCACTTTGGATAAGTCACTTGACTTGCCTGTGCTTTAGTTTTCCCATATGATAAATGGAAATGAAAAGGGTGTTTTGTGAGAACTCAGCAAGAACATGAAAAAGTACTTTCAAAACAATATGGTGCTTTTCAAATGTAACCATGACTTCACCTACACATTTTGTGAAACAAACACACAGAGAGAAGTTGTCACATAAGGATGAAGGGATGACAGAAAGGCAGACTTCATTCATTAATCATTTCCTGAGTGTTTATTGTGAGGTGGGCACTGCTTTGTGCACAGGAGGTATAGCAGTGAACAAGACATTCTGTCAATTATCTATATTATTGCTAGCATTTTAGGAATTTAAAATTATCTCTCATCCCTTGTGCATTTATTGTGCATGGCCTAAATCAGTCATGCTTCTAGTATTGCTTCCCAACACCAATGATATAAAATGTACCAAGCAAATAAGAATAAATTAATTTTCACCTTTATTTCATTAATTTTTTGTTGTTTTCAAATACAAAGATTCATACGTGATTACTGTCAAATCCATTTTTTGTCTTTACTGTTGGTCAATATTTGTTAAAGGAGTCAGGAAAACACAGATATGTGGGAATAAGGATCTTCTGCATCATGGATGCCTCAGCTCCTTCCTTAGCCAGGGATGGATGCTCTCTCTGCACTGAGGATGAGGTAAGGCACAGTCAGGCAGCCTGGAGTTTT
>NW_007222810.1:0-687 GCF_000164805.1 Carlito syrichta | reverse complement strand
TCATTTGATTTCAAGGGGCAAACATATACCCCCACTACATGGACAGATTGTAAGGTGGTAGAAATTGGGTTCCAGAAGGCCCACACACCTGTCAGCAGATACTGGGATCTGCAGATAGTTTCTGAATCACAGTTCCTCCCTCAATTAAATCTCAAAATTGCACAAAGTACAGCCCTCTGCTCCCAGACCAGCTTCAGATTGAATAAAGTCAGAGGATCTACATAAGGAAGAATAGGAGGCTGAGCAAACAGAAATAAAAGCTATCACTCATCACTGAACATCAGATTTAAAGGAGAGGTCAAAAAAAGGAGAGGGGGAGATAAACCTACACAAATGAAGAAAAACCATAGTAAGAATATGGGTCTCACACAGACCCATGGGAGGTCCACGACTGAGAATACAGGCTTTGGAACTTAGACAATGAAAAGCTTCCAGAATGACTGGTCTCAAACCACAAACCCAGATATCAAGATGTTAATAGAGATAATAAAAAGAAATGAGGAGAGACAAGAGGAAAGAATTAAGGAGTGGATAACCAAAATGACAGCAATAAAGAAAACAGTGAATGAAATAAATAATAAACTGATAAGCAGGGAAAGCAGAATGAACCAAGCAGAAGAAATAATCATAGAGCTTGAAGGTCAAAATATGGAACTAACCCAAACTGTTAAAGACATAGAAATGAAG
>NW_007222809.1:0-738 GCF_000164805.1 Carlito syrichta | reverse complement strand
GATTAGGCTAGAATATTCAACCAAAATTTCCTTTATGTAGTTCAATTGTTTCTCCATTTGGTTAATTTATTTTAGTTGCCTTTAATTTACTCTCAAATTGTTTTCTTCCTCCACATCCCCTTCTACCAATGTATATACTCTTGATCTGAGATTTTAATACCAAATTTGAAAAAAATAATCCTCTATTTACTTTCCATAGAAAATCCCCAAGGGCTAAAGATGCCAGCTCTTGACACTGCAAGACAGGTCTTGATCATTTTGTATCTTCAGGACTTAGCCCAGTGCCTGACACTTGGTAGGCCCTCAATATTTGTTTGATGAGTTAAAGGAATGCTAGATCACCCTAATGACAATGTAGGGATCATAAGCCTTAAGAGCTAGAAGAATCTTAGACATTAAATTCAACCTTGTCATTATATTGAGATTCAAAGGGGTTTTCTTTTGCAAAATGAGTTAGTGCTGAGACCAGAATCCAGCCACCTTGTAGCTTTCTCGATTTGTCAGCAAATGGATATTCCATTTCTCTGACCAGTGCCGCCTTTGATATTTCTGTTTTTATGAATTGGCGCACCGAGGGTAGATATTATACCTGGAAATCTTCTAGCCCATCCACTTAACAGCCCATTTTCCAAATTGTGTTTCATGGGACATTAGTTCCAAGGCTCTCTTATAAATAACCTGGGAAAATAGATCCTCCTGGTTACATAAAAGTGGACGATACCGCATACTTTATTTCTC
>NW_007222808.1:0-762 GCF_000164805.1 Carlito syrichta | reverse complement strand
GCTCTTGACACTGCAAGACAGGTCTTGATCATTTTGTATCTTCAGGACTTAGCCCAGTGCCTGACACTTGGTAGGCCCTCAATATTTGTTTGATGAGTTAAAGGAATGCTAGATCACCCTAATGACAATGTAGGGATCATAAGCCTTAAGAGCTAGAAGAATCTTAGACATTAAATTCAACCTTGTCATTATATTGAGATTCAAAGGGGTTTTCTTTTGCAAAATGAGTTAGTGCTGAGACCAGAATCCAGCCACCTTGTAGCTTTCTCGATTTGTCAGCAAATGGATATTCCATTTCTCTGACCAGTGCCGCCTTTGATATTTCTGTTTTTATGAATTGGCGCACCGAGGGTAGATATTATACCTGGAAATCTTCTAGCCCATCCACTTAACAGCCCATTTTCCAAATTGTGTTTCATGGGACATTAGTTCCAAGGCTCTCTTATAAATAACCTGGGAAAATAGATCCTCTGGTTACATAAAAGTGGACGATACCGCATACTTTATTTCTCTTATGGAAACTCATGGTACACATTACCATAGAAAGGGCTCCAAGAAGACCTTTGAAGAAACTTGTTTCTTGAGTATTCTTGGGAGCTCCCTAGATTGTTTGGGCGTTGAATGCTGTACTTGTAATGTGTTTACTGATACTCTGCGAAGCAGTGTTCCCGTGGATGACAATTTGGGAATTGCTGTCATCTACTTCCAGATTTTGACCAAGTGTTACCTACTCTTCTGCAACCCTTGAGATTAACCTCTGTT
>NW_007222807.1:0-2047 GCF_000164805.1 Carlito syrichta | reverse complement strand
CGGGAGCGGCCACTGCACTCCAGTCTGAGCGACAGAGTGAGACTCCAACTCAAAAAGAAAGGCGTGAAAATCCTGAGAATGGGATTTGTAGTTCTGGTAGAAGAAGTATGTTTTTATTAATTTTGTATTATCTTTGGTGGTTGGATAATATCTTGTGTTGATTAGGCTAGAATATTCAACCAAAATTTCCTTTATGTAGTTCAATTGTTTCTCCATTTGGTTAATTTATTTTAGTTGCCTTTAATTTACTCTCAAATTGTTTTCTTCCTCCACATCCCCTTCTACCAATGTATATACTCTTGATCTGAGATTTTAATACCAAATTTGAAAAAAATAATCCTCTATTTACTTTCCATAGAAAATCCCCAAGGGCTAAAGATGCCAGCTCTTGACACTGCAAGACAGGTCTTGATCATTTTGTATCTTCAGGACTTAGCCCAGTGCCTGACACTTGGTAGGCCCTCAATATTTGTTTGATGAGTTAAAGGAATGCTAGATCACCCTAATGACAATGTAGGGATCATAAGCCTTAAGAGCTAGAAGAATCTTAGACATTAAATTCAACCTTGTCATTATATTGAGATTCAAAGGGGTTTTCTTTTGCAAAATGAGTTAGTGCTGAGACCAGAATCCAGCCACCTTGTAGCTTTCTCGATTTGTCAGCAAATGGATATTCCATTTCTCTGACCAGTGCCGCCTTTGATATTTCTGTTTTTATGAATTGGCGCACCGAGGGTAGATATTATACCTGGAAATCTTCTAGCCCATCCACTTAACAGCCCATTTTCCAAATTGTGTTTCATGGGACATTAGTTCCAAGGCTCTCTTATAAATAACCTGGGAAAATAGATCCTCTGGTTACATAAAAGTGGACGATACCGCATACTTTATTTCTCTTATGGAAACTCATGGTACACATTACCATAGAAAGGGCTCCAAGAAGACCTTTGAAGAAACTTGTTTCTTGAGTATTCTTGGGAGCTCCCTAGATTGTTTGGGCGTTGAATGCTGTACTTGTAATGTGTTTACTGATACTCTGCGAAGCAGTGTTCCCGTGGATGACAATTTGGGAATTGCTGTCATCTAACTTCCAGATTTGACCAAGTGTTACCTACTCTTCTGCAACCCTTGAGATTAACCTCTGTTTTCTATGCTGTGATGAACTGAAGGCAGACCTGGGCACGTTTAAAAAAAATAATTTACCATAAAGATATTAGTCATACCAGCCGTTTGTCAGAAACATATTGTGCTGAAGTTTTCGTAGAAAAGATGGAGAGTTTATGAAGAGTGATCATTCACCCTGGTTTGCTCAGCAAAGCCCAGTTTATTCCCATAGTCCTGCCGTAATTATGAATGCCACCCCTTTTTAATCTCAGAAATGTCCTTTTCAATCTCTTGGACACATAGTCATTCTCCCAAGTTCAGTGCCACCATATTAGCCACCATTTTTCTCTTCAACCCATTCTTTTCTTTGGCAGCCAGTTCTCATTTCTTCTTCCTTTGTTTTCTTCCTTACTACATTCAGTTCTCACTTTCTCTCCTGATGCTGCTTCATTATGCAGAGTTGTTCTGTAGTAATTTGAGACCTAGGGAGTTGAAGGTAAGCTCTCTTCCCCCAGAAGTGAGGTTTCAGAAATTCTTGAGAGACAACTGGTTTCTCTTTGTCAAATAACGTTCCTGCTTGTTGCCAAGAACCTATGAGGAAAATAATCAGAAAGTTAAAAACAACAACAACAAAAAAAACCCTTTTCATAAATAGGCCATAGTCCCTATACCTGTCCATACCCATTATGGTATCCACACTAGGCTCTGTTCTTTCTGAGGACCTGCAGGTCACCACTGAAAAGACCACCTGGTTAACATCATCTGTGGCCTATACCCTTCAGAGCTTGAATTCCAGCTTCCTCCATTCTCAGGGTCCTTGGGATTCTTCACCTTGGTCTTCTGGTTGCTAACTCCCTTCCTCTACTTGCCATGGAACCTGCTCTGCTTTACAGGTGGTGTCTGCTCTGACCATGCTGCCTTCATGGACTGCTCCCTTCTCTCC
>NW_007222806.1:0-1927 GCF_000164805.1 Carlito syrichta | reverse complement strand
GGGCATAAAACAGAATATTTTTTGTTTAACTATTTAATTAATTTGTTCACAAAATCTGACATTGAACAATGGGGCACAGCCCATTAAAGCTATTAACTCAGATTGCCTGTTTATTACTTCGCTAGACATCATCCCTCCTACGTATATACACTCTTCCCCACCCCACAGAGGAATGTCATTGTATTGCATTCAAGATTTCCCCAATAAAGCCAATGTTTTATGTGAAAAAAATTAAAAGCATTCAATTGTTTGGGACGTATACATACATTATGTAGTTTTTATATTCAATCTATTTACTTGAATATTGCAATAATTTACTTTAAGTATTTTGCTGAATTTTAATATAGAATTTATAAAGTATCTTAGTACAAAGGCCTGTGTTTAATGGCTAGCTGACTTGAAGCGACCAAACTGATCTTTAGCCTTGGTTTCCTTGTCAAAATAAGATCTCTGCTAATACCTCGGTGAAGATTGTTTGATTCACAGTGTGTGAACTTGCTTGATAAACAGCTATGTGTTACGCAAGTATAGTTTTTGTTGTTGCAATTATAATTGTTATTTTAACGTGTCTTTCCTGGCATTTACATAAGCACCTGCTTATTAATATATTACGGAAAGGAAATCTAGGCTTTCATTTGTTCATCCCTTTTAGGCTTTCATTTGTTCATTCGTCAGGTACTTATCAAGTGCATATTCTGTACCCAGCTCAGTGTTGGGAGTGAGGACGCGTATCATGGTGAGAAAAAGAGGAACAGATTCTGCCATTTTAGGGCTAAGTAAACAAAAGAGGAATCTTAACATCAGTCAAAACAATCAAATACATGTAAAATCACACCAGTATTTGTAGTGATGCCTTCTAATGTGTTCTTGCAAAATCAAACATTTCATTAAATATTTATTGTTTTAAATCTTTTTTAAATGCTGCATTTCATGCAAAAACTGTTTCTTATGAATTTACTACCTTTGGCTTCATGTATGCTTGACTCTGGTTAGTTTTCACCTATTGCTTGGTTTTTGCTAGATACTATAGTTCATAGATGGTTTTGCTTGAGTTCATTTTGTGTAGACTGGCTTTTTTATTAATTTTATTCTCAATGTCTATGTCTCCACAAATATTTTAGAATACGTTTAGATGGTACAGAATTAGCTATTCTATCAGAATTGTGAAAAACTTTCACAAGAAAAACGTTTTGAGAATTCTTGAAAATTATTTAAGGCCTCATTTGATTTGCCAAGATTCTTGTCAAACTGGGTAACTGAAAATGTGTCAAAAAGAAATAGTATGTAGAATAATTTTATAGCAAATTAAAAAATCTGAATTGGGATCAATTGGCTTTCAGGGTGGGATGTATTAAGAGCTAATATTGTAATACTAATTGTTTGAAGGTAGGACTCATTCTAAGGCATTTCCTTTAGTACACAAAACATGTCATTTATGTCCTGTGACTTATAGTTCAGAAATTTCATTGCTTCAGGCAATCCATGGTCATTCATGAAAATAAAGCATTTTTAAGATGAGGACTGAGTCTGCTTATTATGTAACAAAGAAGCACTGAGTCTTGAGAATGGCATCAGGGATAAATCCACGATATTATAAGGGCAAGGGTGGAGAAAGGAATCAAAGTTAAAACTAGAATACTTTCCTTGATAGTTGATACCTGAATAAATGTTCATGGACAGGTATGTAGCCTAGGAAAAATTTTTTCTAAATTTCACTGGCTGATGTCTGTTCATTAAAAAAAGAAAGTTACAGAGAAACTTTATCAAGTATGTAATATTTTTAAACGTATGAATCTGAAGCAAGCTGTGAAATAAGTTGAACTATACTGAGGAATAGTAGGAATATTGGGAGCACATAAGCATATATCCTTTGGCCTCAAAGTTTTCTGTGGCTTTAAATATATATTTCTTTGTTAGCTAGCTATAT
>NW_007222805.1:0-2201 GCF_000164805.1 Carlito syrichta | reverse complement strand
ACACTCTTCCCCACCCCACAGAGGAATGTCATTGTATTGCATTCAAGATTTCCCCAATAAAGCCAATGTTTTATGTGAAAAAAATTAAAAGCATTCAATTGTTTGGGACGTATACATACATTATGTAGTTTTTATATTCAATCTATTTACTTGAATATTGCAATAATTTACTTTAAGTATTTTGCTGAATTTTAATATAGAATTTATAAAGTATCTTAGTACAAAGGCCTGTGTTTAATGGCTAGCTGACTTGAAGCGACCAAACTGATCTTTAGCCTTGGTTTCCTTGTCAAAATAAGATCTCTGCTAATACCTCGGTGAAGATTGTTTGATTCACAGTGTGTGAACTTGCTTGATAAACAGCTATGTGTTACGCAAGTATAGTTTTTGTTGTTGCAATTATAATTGTTATTTTAACGTGTCTTTCCTGGCATTTACATAAGCACCTGCTTATTAATATATTACGGAAAGGAAATCTAGGCTTTCATTTGTTCATCCCTTTTAGGCTTTCATTTGTTCATTCGTCAGGTACTTATCAAGTGCATATTCTGTACCCAGCTCAGTGTTGGGAGTGAGGACGCGTATCATGGTGAGAAAAAGAGGAACAGATTCTGCCATTTTAGGGCTAAGTAAACAAAAGAGGAATCTTAACATCAGTCAAAACAATCAAATACATGTAAAATCACACCAGTATTTGTAGTGATGCCTTCTAATGTGTTCTTGCAAAATCAAACATTTCATTAAATATTTATTGTTTTAAATCTTTTTTAAATGCTGCATTTCATGCAAAAACTGTTTCTTATGAATTTACTACCTTTGGCTTCATGTATGCTTGACTCTGGTTAGTTTTCACCTATTGCTTGGTTTTTGCTAGATACTATAGTTCATAGATGGTTTTGCTTGAGTTCATTTTGTGTAGACTGGCTTTTTTATTAATTTTATTCTCAATGTCTATGTCTCCACAAATATTTTAGAATACGTTTAGATGGTACAGAATTAGCTATTCTATCAGAATTGTGAAAAACTTTCACAAGAAAAACGTTTTGAGAATTCTTGAAAATTATTTAAGGCCTCATTTGATTTGCCAAGATTCTTGTCAAACTGGGTAACTGAAAATGTGTCAAAAAGAAATAGTATGTAGAATAATTTTATAGCAAATTAAAAAATCTGAATTGGGATCAATTGGCTTTCAGGGTGGGATGTATTAAGAGCTAATATTGTAATACTAATTGTTTGAAGGTAGGACTCATTCTAAGGCATTTCCTTTAGTACACAAAACATGTCATTTATGTCCTGTGACTTATAGTTCAGAAATTTCATTGCTTCAGGCAATCCATGGTCATTCATGAAAATAAAGCATTTTTAAGATGAGGACTGAGTCTGCTTATTATGTAACAAAGAAGCACTGAGTCTTGAGAATGGCATCAGGGATAAATCCACGATATTATAAGGGCAAGGGTGGAGAAAGGAATCAAAGTTAAAACTAGAATACTTTCCTTGATAGTTGATACCTGAATAAATGTTCATGGACAGGTATGTAGCCTAGGAAAAATTTTTTCTAAATTTCACTGGCTGATGTCTGTTCATTAAAAAAAGAAAGTTACAGAGAAACTTTATCAAGTATGTAATATTTTTAAACGTATGAATCTGAAGCAAGCTGTGAAATAAGTTGAACTATACTGAGGAATAGTAGGAATATTGGGAGCACATAAGCATATATCCTTTGGCCTCAAAGTTTTCTGTGGCTTTAAATATATATTTCTTTGTTAGCTAGCTATATATCAGATAGATATCTGACACATCTTCAATATATCTGATATTATGTATTATTAACTCCTTCCCTGAATTTGCATATTTGACCATTAGTATATGTATAATAATACTATTAGATATATTGTGTGCTATATATGTGATATTATCTACTATATAGTATACTATAATGTAGTATGCATTATAATCTATATACTATATTTAATATTAATATCATTAGGTTAATCTGTGTTATATATGTAATGAAATATTGTTACTAAGTTAATATATAGTATATAACATAATATATGATATAATTTATTTAATGTATGCTATGTTATGTATAATTTATAAACAGATGATCATATATAATTGAACACAGTATATATGGTTATCTATTAATAGAAAAAATAATTAAGGGGTGAGGCAGAGAGTTGACCCTTTATTCCCAG
>NW_007222804.1:0-67524 GCF_000164805.1 Carlito syrichta | reverse complement strand
TGAAGGGTTTTGTTCTGTCTTTTTTTAGCTTATTTTTCTGTGTTTTTAAAAGTTCGGGGTTATTTCTATATTTTGGTCCTCAAGCTCTGAGATTCTTTCTTCTGCTTGGGTAATTCTGCTTTCCATGCTTATCAATTTGTTATTTATTTCATTCACAGTATTCTTTATTACTGTTATCTCAGATATCAGCTCCTTCCTAGTTTCTTCTTGTGTCTCCTCAATTCTTTTTAGTCTCTCCATTATTGTTTTGATATCTACATTTGCATTTTGAGACCCTTCATTCTGGGGACTTTTCATTGTTTGTATTCCAAAGTCAATTTTCTCAGTGTCTGCTCTCCCAGGCGTCTGGGAGAGACCCATACTCTTCTTTTGGTTTTTCTTCATTTCTGTAGATTTTTCTCCCTTTACCCCTTTCCCTCCCCCTCTTCAATTCTGTTTTTGAGGGAAGGTGGGGTTGCTTTTATTTCTCTTCTGCAATGACCTGTTCTTCCTTATGAGGGTCTTCTGGTTTTGTTCACTTTTCCCTCTGCTTTACACTCTGTCTATTCAGCAGTTTGCAGTCTTGGTCCGTTCAGAGAAACACACCAGTTCACCTATGCCGTCGCCATCTTGCCCCGTCTCCGCTCTTCTGGATCTTCTAAAATAGTATTTTTTAATATCCCAAGTGAACTCTTAAATAATAAGCTTATGTGCTTCTAAATTCTCACTGAAGAAAAATCTATCATTCAGATTAATACAGTTCTAAAATTTCAAATGAAAGTAAGATATGCTATTAATATAAAAATGTGATTTCTAAATTTCAGGACCTGGGGATAACTCCTTCAGGTCCCCTCCCACTGTGGGAGATTTTCTGTCTTCTCAATAAATCCTGCTTACTAAATAATAATAATAATAAATAAATAAATTTCAGGATCTGATCTTAAAGGCATTTGTATAACTGAGTTTAAGTTCAAAAAAGAAAATAAATTGTTAAAAATTTGGAAAATTCTTATCACTGTAAATGCATAATTTTTTTAATCCTAACTTCTTTAAGAAAAGACTCCATGAAATGACTTCTAAGCATGAAACTATGACAAATTTTCTCATCTATAATGTAATGTGTATATAATAATTAATTGAAGGAAATAATAATGATAGTAGGAAGCCAGTAGTATTCAATACAACCTCTTCTTTTCTTCCCCTTTTTTCTTTAAAATACTTCTGGAAGTGGAACTCTTTGTCAGTGAGTTATCAAGCAGCTGCAGGACATTTATTCACCAAATCTGCTAGGCGCATCAGGCGCGTCCAAGCCCTGGGAGCACTGACACCCGCGCACACCTGGCTTGGTCACCGAAAGCTGTATTTTAAAAGTTATTCAGGTCAGGCTTGGTGGCTCAGCCTGTAACCCCACGCTCTGGGAGGCCGAGGTGAGTGGATTGCCTGAGTCCGCGGGTTCAAGACCCGCCTGGGCAACCCGGCGAGACCTCATCTCACAATAAATCAAAAATTAGCCGGGCATGGTAGCGTGCGCCTGTAGTTCCAGCTACTTGGAAGGCTGAGGCGGAAGGATAGCCAGAGCCCAGCAGGTCGAGGCTGCGGTGGCTGGGAGCGGCCATTGCACTCCAGTCTTGGCAAAAGAGTGAGACTCCAACTCAGAAAAAAAAAAAAAAGAAAAGAAAAAGTTACTCATTAATTTAAAAATTTTTATTCATTGGTTAAACTTTTTTTTTCTAATTGGATGATTTCTGAAAATGTATATGTGATAAAAATTAAGAACCAAAAACATGTTTAATTAGAATAATTATTAAGGAAGTAAACTTGTTCTTAATTATTGATGAAAGGGTTTAGGATAATAAAAATAGAGTGAGAGTAAGTTTCTTCTCCCCTCTCTCTATCCAGGTGTCTACTTCATTCTGAATTTCTTTGGATTATGATATGGAAAACTGATTGACTTGGTGGCATAAATCCAGCAGCTGGCTTACAGTGAAACATATTTTTTCCTGTTAATTAGGCTTTCATAGTCTTTACTTGTTCCAAATATATTCCAGTTAAAAAGGAGAAAACATTGAACTATTTGAGGATATACAACAAAACCTCTTCTTATTTTTCACTAAACAATCACATATTATATGAAAAAAGGCTACACTTTTTAGTAAGGTCTAATGATAATTTTAAAAGGTAGCTAATTACCGATATATAGGGCATGAGGAGACATCTTCACACTCTCTCTCTTCATATAAGGTATCTGGGCATTCTTGGCCTCCGTTGGTTGCTTCTTGGATGATAATCCGGTATCGAGACTGTTTTATTGTGGCATTTCCTGAAGCAAAGGAAAAAGATATATATAGTGCCCTTTTATGTTGATATAAATCACAATCCAGGTAGCAAATGATTAAAAAAATATTAAAAGAGGTAAAGTAAGCACATGTGAAAACCTGGGAAATGATAATAAGCCAAGGTCAGGAGTTAATGTACCATCTCACTCTTGTGAAATGGACACACTACATTAAATAATTGTGATTTCAAATATAATTATTTATCATTTTTTAAACATGTTTTAAATTAATTAAAATCTACATGACCAATGGCATAAGAGTTATATGGTATAATATAAGGGGCTCCAGAAACCCTGTTTGCTTAGAAAGCAAAAGCTGAAAGCCCTGGAGTTTTATTACTAGCAACTCACTTCCTTGAGTAAAGCATTTCCCTTTCCCGGTTACATTTTTATACAATAATATACTTATAAAAATTAATGCATTAGTAACCTATTTATTTATGGATATTAGTTTATTAGATTTCTTATTCCTTGGAACCTCATAACTGAAAAGCACTTAATTGGAATTTAGCGAACCAGTTCTAAAGTTGGGAAGAAACAAAATATTGTGCACTTCATGATTTTGCTGAGAAGTAGAAGTACTAATAGGAACCTCAAAAAAACTTATATTCACTTTAATGTGTTGGGGCATTTATTTCACAATCTTTAGATGCCTTCTGAACCAAGATCAACAACAAAAATCAATTATTGTTAAAGTGTTCAGCAAACATTTCAGTTACTACCTTCAGGATACACTATTTGCACTAGAAATGCAGACACAAATCTCTGACCTACAGAATTTTCAATTAAGCAGGAAGAAAAGAGGGCAGATATATTCACAACTAGTGAACATACCTGAGAAATTGCAGAGAGTGAGCAGTGTCAGACACTGACACAGTATTAGGTGGGTATAGAAGAAACAGTATATTCATTTTTGACTCTGGAAACCAAAGGTAGCTCACGAAGGAGCCAGATTTTACCCTGGACTTCGAATGCTAAATAGACTATACACACATATATATGTGTGTATGTGTGTGTGTGCACGCGCAATTTCAGACCAAGGAAACAGAGGAAGTACAGTGAGACATATGAGTGCAAGACATCTATAGAGAAAGACATGTAACTCCATTCAGAAGGAAAGTATATGAGTAGGACATGGAAAGGTGGGACAGAGGGAGCAGGTTATAAAGAATGGTGAAAAGAGGAAGTGTAGGAGAAAATGCATTGAATTAGAAGTTTGAAAAAAAGTCATGAACCTAACCATATTAATCAGGTAATTTATAGAAAGCCAGTCAGCTAAATGAAGCAAAACAAAAAGAGAAAAAAGAAGATTTATTAAAATAATATATGTACATTGTTTTTAAAAATTCATTAATACTACAGGACTGACAGTAAGAGACAAATGACTTACTATACAAGTTTCCCTACTTCCTATCTTCCTCTTCAGAGGGAACATTTTTAACTGTTTATGTATTTAGTTTTTTTGTGGTTACCTCCAAATTTATAAATAATATGCTTATGTCATTACTTTTGATCTATGAACTTTAGACATTACCTACTGTACCTACTGTAATTTATAAGAATTACTTTGTGAAGAACAAAATCATGAACTTCACAGCAACCTGGATGGACTTAGAGTCTATAATACTGAGTGATCTTTCACAGAAACAAAGAACTTAGTATCACATGTTCTCACTCATAAGCAGACCTTGAACAATTATCATAATACTATAAGAGAATGACTGGCAGTAGTGGGAAACTGCCAGGAGTGGGGCAGTGTAGCAGGATTGAAGTAGTGGGAATCTACCTGGGGAAGGGAGGGCACACTTTATTAACCAAGGGTACCTGCATAGTGAACATTTGTATACCTAACACTGAATTGTACCCCATATCTTTAAAATTAAAAAAAAAGAAAAAAAAGCATTAGCTAATATTTTATAATAAAAAAAGAAAAAATAATTACTTTGTACCACCTTTCAATCTTTTATAATTGTGTCTCCATTTTTATGCCTCTACAGTTTATTTAAAAATTTTTTTTTATCTTTAAGTTACCTATATTTTTTTAGTCCTACTCCTAACTTTTATCCTCCATCAGACCAGTCATCACAGCGCTGCAGTCTTCCTAGGTAGATGAGCTTTCTCTTCTGTCACCTTCCTGCCAGGTTAGATCATGGTTCCCTGTGCCATGTCATCCATTTCTTTATTTTTCAGTCTTACTCATGAATATTCTGTCTTCTGTAAAGATCTCACATCCACTGACAGTCCTTTTCTTTTGTTTGTTAGAAGGAATTATCATTTTCTATGATTTTAAATGAGCTATTGAGAAGGATGGGGAGAGAAAACACTTTCGCACATCTCATGACCTTGAACTGGAAGTTAAGGAGATATAAAGAATTGTTTCTACTTGCTCCTTAGATCCCCTCTTTGTCCTTCTTTAACCTTCTTTGTACCTAGAGAACTTCCCATAGAAAGACTGCAACAGTAGTTCCCTTGTCATTTGGGTTTGGCCAATGGGGAGACGGGGCACACAATGGAGAGAAAAAAGAGTGACAGATAAGGGTATTTATTCCACCAGATTCCATTCTTTGAATCATCTCATGTTGTCTTCCTACCTCTAACAAAAGTCACAGCTCCTATGTAGTGGCACTTTCATGTAGCTACTTTCTTTGGCTCCACTAAGTTTTCCTTCACACTGAACCATCGTTCCCTGTTAGTCTACCTGGACACTGCTCACTATTTTGTAGCTTCTCCTCAGTTGTCCCATTTGAGAAGGTCACCTGTTTCCTGCCAGGACTGGCCAATAAAAGTCAAAAGAGAGATGCTGCTACTTAACAGAGAGAATGCTGTCCCCTTTTTAAATACAGTTAGGGCCCTGTGAGGAGTTTAGAAACAGAAAAAAAGAAACTATAGCTGAAATAGTTCTGCCTAGTAATATAAAGAGCTATCTTCATTTGGGCGGGGACAATATTTCATAAGTAATTATGCCTTCAGGAAAAAGTATCTTCTCCTATTCCCAACTGATTCCAATTATATTGTACTTACTATGAAATTATTGTTTAGCCTCGGAATGTGTACATAAGTGTGTGTGTTTTGCCCAAATATTATCTTAGGAGACTGTAAATAAAGACTGAAGACAAAAAAAAATGAAAGGAATGGCATCACCTCACATGGAGAGAGAACCTTAAAGGGGTCTAGACTTACAGCGTGGATCGAAGATTCTCCCTTTCACACTGTACACATACACACACACACACACACATACATCATACACATACAATACACACTCACACACAGAGGTAATCTGCCTTCATGGTGTGATTCCAGGTCAAATAGTCCAATGTTTGAGAAAAATACTTGTATTGATTTTCATGCCCTATAGATATTTAGGTGGAGGATAAAAAGGATGAATTCTGTAGTAAAAATAAACATGTAGCATTGAGATAAGATTTTTCAGGAGGAAAACTGATTGATAGTGTCCATAAATGAAGAAAAATATGTATGTCTTCGAAGAGAGAGATAGAGTTTAGGAAAAATCTTGAGGTAAGGAAAGCACACGGAGATGTGTGAGATTTCTGTTAAGAACTTGTGTGTTTCCTTGAACCTTGTTCATATTTAGCATTGTCATCAAGGAATTTTCCTCTTATTATGATATAAGTGCCTCAAATTACGGCCAAGCCTACAGCAAAATTCATGACACACCAAGAGACTTGATTTGGTAATGTTATGGGAAACTCAAGGGTTGGCAGCATGTACACTAGGATGGAGCAGTAAATGTCTTCTCACTCCACCTCTACTTTGAAGCCAGTAAGATAATTTTTGTATCAAGGGAGGATGATAATTCAAGGAATCCAAAGGCATCTAGCAACAAAATAAATGGAAGCCTGAGCCAGCCCCCAATATCATGGTTTCAACCCAGGCACTATCTAGAGAATGGTCCAGCTGAGACCCAATCCTCACCACTACAAACATTCTCAGAAAGTGATGTCAAAGTATTGTCTTTTCCACTGAATACACAGGAAAAAGTGATTTATAGGAAGAAGATATAAAGGAAAGAACAGGGGCTTTAGAGGTGGAACACATTTGGATCACATGTGTGTATAAAACATATTAAAAGTTTCCAGAAATTATCATCATATTACCATTATGTCAGATCCACCTCCGGGCATTTTGCATATGTTACCTTATTTATTATTACAGCATAATATTACATTATTATGAGGTTTTTGTCGTTCTGATTACTATTTCCATTTTGCAGAAAAGAAAAATGGAGGTTGGAAGAGGTAAATAATCTGCCAAAAGTTGCCTAGCTATAAAGACATCAAAGCCCATGATCTTTCCATTAAAAGCAACTTTATAGTAAGATAAATAGAAAGAAGGACATTCTAGGGGAAGGAGTCTGCAACACTATTCTTGTTATTCCAAAAGAATATTTCTTTCCTTCTAAGTCATCCTTCAGCAGTCCTCTGTTTGCAGAAGGTTTTAGTGCCCAAAAAAAGCATATTTGTAGGGTTTTATGAGTAATGCTTCCAACCTCATTAGGGCTATGAAAAATAACAATAAATCAAAGTGCCTGTTTGCAAACATAAACAATTGCTCCAGCATGATTATGACTAATAAGCAACTAGTTTAAATTCAGTTTTGATTTATGCATATTTTATCATCACTAAGTCATCAGGCAAAATTAAACTTAAGTTATCAATTACAGTCGAAAGAAGTAACATTTAGACAAGAGTCAATTTAAAGATCAAGAACAATATTTAACATAGAAAATACACAAGTGGGCTACAAACATTGAGAGGTATTTATAGATTCCTTGTGAAGGTCTATACCAGTCCTTCTCAAAAAGATAGTAGTAAAGGTGGAAGAAATAACTATGTAAAGAGAAGCTTTGGGTGATCTGCAGCTAGAGTAAGCTGAGTACCTCACACTAAATTAATGTATTATGAGTGTTAAGCCCTGACTCCAAATTATTCAATCAATGATTTACTTTATTGACTTCATTATGTTCGCAACTGATCTAAAATGAAAGAGCTGGAGGGAAGGAAGTACATGGTAGAGCAGGGGTAAATATAGGTACTGGTTGATATGAGAGGCAGGGTTGGAGATCAACACATAACTAGGGAAACTGAGGAGGCGGGGATTCCTAGAGGTAAACAAATATGCAAAGTAGATGCTAGATGGTTATATGTTAGCAATGCCTGATAATTATTTCAACACCAACCTGCAAAATTCTGATTAGTATATGGTTTTTTTAAACAAACTCTAGGGCTATCCGTTGTTTCTCAAATATTCCCATTACTGATTAAACTAAGTGATCTATTATGTTTCATAGCACCCATAGTCTTTCAGGCTTATTGCCTTATAACACTTGGTTCTCATCCTGGGGCTCTCTTTCCTCTCTACATGTATGCATCCAATACACTCAGAAAAAAAAAAAATCTGTTGGTGGCTCCTCTCCAAGAGATCTTAAAGCCAAAAGATGGCACCAATGATATTTTAAGATTCATACCACATAAATAGTCACACATTAAATACTTCCTGGAGTTGAGTTACAACCATAATGCCTGTAGACTTAAGGTAATTTCTTTAATCTTGCTAAGCCTCCACTTCCTAAACTGTAAAACAGTTTAACTAAAAGTTTCTAGTTCTTATAACTGCTGCGAGGATTACATGAGATACTGTGTAAAAAGCATGAGCACATTGCCTGGTAGGGAAAATTTTCTCCAGGATAATGTGAGTTCATGAAAGAAGAGAAAAAAGATTTTAAAAATAGACGTTCCAATAACTGAGTCTTCTCTAATTTAAAAAAAGAAGAAAATAATAAAGTAACAAAACAGTCTCCTATTCAGAGCTGGGTCTAATCCATGTTCTGTCCATCAAGGGGGAGACTTTGAGTGGCTGAAGACCATTCAACTTTCCTGGTGAATTAAACTACAATTGTAAGGAAATTATTATCTACAACTACCTTGTCATGTTACTGGAGACAAATGGATAGGGTGATCAAACATCCAGTTTCCTCAGGGCAGTCCTGGTTAATGCCAGTTATCCTGGCTTAAGTAATAACTCCTCCATTCACCCTCATAAATGTCTTGTTTTGTATGAAAAATCATATGACTCAAAGACCATTATCCCCATGTGAATGTAAGAAACATGCACATTTTATTTCTCATCAAATCATAGGGTTGCATTTCAAATGTGTGGAATAGGTGGACTGACTGTACTGCTGTTCTTAAAGTTATCTATCCAGTCGCAATCGGATCATGCAATTGGATCACTAGACCTTTTTATTTCTTGCCACAAAATTCTGTATGAGAGAGCTATTCATGTATCTGAAGAAAACTGCTTTGTGCCTCATGCATAGTTGCTCATGAATTATTAAATTAAAAATTAAAAGGAAAGGAGAATATAAGGCTTACCTCAAAATAACTGTGCTTTATATGCATTATTATGAAATAAACATCCCAAATGGATGCTATAAAACTAAAGAGACTTGGCATTTAATCAAAGAGGAGCATTAATATGAGGGGAAAACAACTTGCATGTGACAAAAAATTCAAATTGTCATTAAGAAGTCTGTTTCTAAGTCAATGCTACAGACGAAGATGGCAATATGATATTAGGTAGTACAAGTTTCTTAAATCTGTGACTGAGTTCTCGGAGGGAAGCATTTACCACATACAGTGTTGTCATTGTTAATGAATATTTATGAGGTGTCTGCTATACGTAGGCACCTCACCTAGGTGCTGGTGTTATACTGAAATAAACATATATGCATTATTAAATCTCTTCAGTGCAGCCGAAGTGAAACTTGACAGATAATAATGGAAAAGTTCTCCATAGTTTTATAAGCATTCAGAAATGATAATATAAACTTTGTATTTATTATCCAAAGGCCATCAATCCAGTATGCTCTCTCTTGGTTCAAGGAGAAATGGAAGCTTAAGTGGTTAAAAAAAAAAAAAAGAAAGAAAGAAAAAAGAAAAAAAAATATGATGCCCTATAAGGACTATGAGTACACAGTTTTTAAATACTTCTTTCCTATTCAACTTGATATTTCATACACGTATACAGAGCAGATACATCAAGAGTAGCTTAGAATTATCTTCCAACCTAAATCTTGAAGTACTCCAAAATGAACACTGAGCTATCTATAGACCTTATCTATCTACATACAAATAAAATTAAGCAAACTTGCAAAGCTTTTCTGCTAAACTTTCCAGGAATATTCAAAATACACTACTACTTTCATTTTGAAATGTTGCCTGAAAAAAATATATCCTATATTCTTAAATTTTTATAATCATCATTCATTCTGCAACAGAAGCCAAATTCAATGAATCTGGCAACAGACAAGACCTCCAGGGCTCTGATTTCTAATCCCAGCTCATTACTGAATTGCTATATGACCTTGGGCAACGCACTTAACCTTTCAGAGCTTCAATTTTCTTACTTGTCCTATGTGGGTAATACTGCTGAGCCAATTCACAGGACAGCTGTTAGGAATGCCTAATTAAGTGGGATTTAAACATTTGCTATTATATATATACATATCCTATGAAATTAAAACTCTTTATATACAAGTCCTTAACATAGATTTCAGAAAGAGCAACTCATGTTTATATCTGTACAAACTATCCAAGATAAGAGTTGAGGCAAATAAACATTTTTTCTTTATGGTTGTAACAGCATACTCACAGAAGCCTTGGCAATAGTTCTAAATTTCCACGGACTCTTTCCAATTTCCTTCCTATGACCAATCACTGCTGCTCTTAAAATACCTACCATTTACAGAGCTCTTTTATCAAACAGTAGCCCTCTCTGAGTCTACCCTGCCTCATTCTGTACATATCACAACTGAAGTCACCTGTAGCTGATCTCACTGTCTTCAACTCAGCTGCATATCAAAATGTCAGAAATGCTTTTTAAAGCTCCTAATGTCCATGTCCCAACCCAGATCAATTAAATGAGAATCTTTGCTGGATGGGGCCCAAGCATTAGAATGGTTTGTGTGTGTGTGTGTGTGTGTGTGTGTGTGTGTGTGTGTGTGTGTGTGCGCGCGCGCGCGTGTGTGTGTGTGTGTGTTTGTTTTAATTGCAGGGCAGACAACCACTGATTTAGCACAAAACAGTGTCTCTTATTCATCCAATATGTAAAACAGGAAAAGGACAATACAGCATGTTTAACCATGCAACAGAAAACAAATGAGCACTAGCTAAATCATTACTGCTTCCAACACATTTTAAAAATGCAGCCTGCCCTCTAGCTAAGTACATCATAATAGGTATAATTGGAAATGTGTACTATAAGCAAGGAAGGTTAACAACACCATTTATAATGATGAGTTGCACTTGTCTTTCTTCTTACCAGTGTGTGTTGAAATGACAGGGATTTATTCCCCCCCCCCTCCATTCTGACCCCTCTTTGTTTTAGCAGGGGAAGTACCTAGTGGCTGGCTGATACAAGGCTCCCTGATGTATTGTACTCCATCAGCAATAAGAATGAAATACATAGAAACGCCATATTGTACAGTATACAAACAGGTTTTGAGGAGGTACAAATGTCATCTAAGATATAAGCTCAGGATGCCATCATTATTAGGCATGAATACTGAACTCTATGTTAGAACAACTTGAAAATAATCCATGTTACCCTATTAATGCTTGATGCTTTCAAGGACATAGATAATGCTATTCAGGTCTAGCATTGTACTGATAGCTAGAGGACAGACGGGCTTTCAGGGTAAGTTTGTATGTCATAGCAGAGTGAGGACACAACACAGGAAGGGCTCAGCTAACCAGCAGTGAGAGCCTCAGATCCTCAGCTCTTTTAGAAGAGTGAAGTACATTGGTTGACCACTTGATGTTATGAAGCTTGCCATGTTTTCAAACCATCACCATTATTAAGCAACCGCATAAACCTTGGGCTTTTTTGCCAATTTTTTTCAATGTCCTTTCCAGGATGTCTACATTAAAAAAAAAATCCTAGCCGGGCTCAGTGGCTCAGCCTGTAATCCCGCGCCTTTGGGAGGCTGAGGTGAATGGACTGCCTGAGCCCACGGGTTCAAGACCTGCCTGGGCAGCGAGACCTCATCTTTACAATAAATCAAAAAATCAGCCGGGCGTGGTAGCGCATACCTGTAATTCCGGCTACTTGGAAGACTGAGGCAGAAGGATCGCTGGAGCCCAGCAGGTTGAGGCTGTGGTGGCCGGAAGCGGCCACTGCACTCCAGTCTGGGTGACAGAGTGAGACTCCAACTCAAAAAAAAAAAAAAAATCCTGAATGTAAGATGCAGGGAATCACTCAAATTAAATATCAGTTGGGGAATTAAAGTTTTTGTTTTGGGGATAGTTGTAAAACATGGTTTGGGAAAAATAACTCGATGAATGCAATCCAATTACGATTGTTTCATTTTTAACAATTAATTTTAGTACCAAGTAGACAAAAACTTAATTATCCCTTTTATGCACAGCATGCATGTTATTGCTTGTCTTTTTGTCATTATTTTTGCAGCATCAACATAAAGTCACTAGCTTTCAGAATTCATTTTTAGGCTTGGTGTTGATATAATATCACTTTTTAGAATAGTAAATGCGAAATTCAAGTCCTGTGAACTTGGAAAATTATGTCTCTCCTGGTGCCTCAAAGGGTAATAATAAGAATGCAGTATTGTGGGGCCTTGAAGAATAATCATCAAGTAATGGAATATAAAGTAGTTACTTCAGGGTTTGGCATCTGGTCAGTATGTAAAAATCTTAGTTGGTGGACAGGTGAGCGTGGGGGACAGATTAAGCATATTTCTTCTCTCTTCATCTAGATAACCCCTATACTTCCTCTGAGACTGAGCAGAGGGTCTCTACTTTCAAGGGTCTTTCCACTCCACGCTCAGCCAAGCAGCCCTCCTCCCATGTCCGTATGTCTCTACAAAGCACTGTGTTGCATGCTGTTGTTTTCTGACTCTCTGCCTCTGAATAGTGAGCCCCTCAGGTCTTATTGTATTGCTTACGACCTAAGAGGAATCTAATAAGTGATTGCTGAATGAATAAAAGGTGGAAAGAGTGAAAACCACGATTGAATGAACATGTAGCAATCTAAAGCAATTTTTTTCTGGAATGGAAGATGGAGACATTTGTTTCTAACAATATAGAAGACTACATAAGTCTGGAGAAACTCTCCTGACACAGGACAACTAGGATACTAAAGATGTTGGTTTTTTAAAATTCAATTTAAAATTTCTACCTTTTTAAAATTATCTTTTATAATACAAATTTTCAGATATATCAAATGGACTCAATGTACATGTCTTCCAGTTTCCATAATTATCAGTATATTGTCTAGTATGTTTAACCTATATCTTTACCCACTCACACACCCAGATTAGTTAAATAATTCTTAGAAAGCACACAACTCATATGCAAATATTTCAGAATAGATTGTTAAAAGATAAGTGCTATTCAGCGAGGGAGCCAAGAGATAGAGCCCCACTGGAGAAGACGAAAGAGGCAGCCTGCCACCATCTTGAAAACTAGGCAGGAAAGTGCTCTGGCTTTCTCACCATGAACCAACAGATCCCATCTCTGTGATCAGCAGATTAAATACTCAGAGGTTGATCATGAGCCAGAGGGAATATTCTGAAAGCACAAACTCCAGAAGGACAGGATGAGTGCAGAGTCTCAGGTGCCCCACCTCCTAACCTGACTCAGTTGTGGGACAAAGGGTATGGCCAGAAAAGGACAAGGAAGACTATAGAAGAGATCAATGGTGAATATTGGGCTGACACAATCTTCCTCCCCAGCAGGCTTCTGAACATCAGACCCCATAGCTAGGCACAACTGAGAGGGACAACACAGGCAGAGCCTAGACATCAGTCATAATAGGAGGATTCTACTTCACAATAAACCTGGCTAGGGCACCCACTTCCAGTGACTGGGGAAGAGACATAACATACCTCCCCATTGGAGGGGTTCTCCCTGAATATATGAGAGTGAGAGGGGACTGACGTCTCACCTTCCCGCACTGCCTCCTCCTCCTTCCCTGGGTCTAACACTGGGGAGACTGTGAATGAGGACTCAGTTCCACAGGAGACAGCAGAAGGGCTTACCTGTGAGCAGTTGAGAGGAACAATTACAGAACAGAATCTGACACAAGATGGCAGGCTGTTGTTTGGTTTGGTTTTTGTTTGTTTGTATGTTTGTTACTTTGTTTTTTTTTAATTCCTTTTTTTAATAGTTTCCTTTGTGCATAAATGTGTATGTGAGGGTTTGATCTGGATCTCCCCTCTACTTTTTTCTCACTTTTTGTCCTTCTTTGTTTTCTCTCGTTTTTTTTTTTATTTTCTGTTTATGTGAATATGTTAATGATGGAGTGTTCATTTTTCAGTTTCATTTGTTTTAATTTTAATTGTTCTCTTTTTTCAGTTTAATGTGTGTGAAGGTATATGTGAGGGTTCTATTTGAATTTCTTTTTTTGTTGTTTTGTTTTGCATTGGGTGTGCATGTTTGTGTGTGTGTGTGTGTGTGTGTGTGTGTGTGTGTGTGTTAATTGTTTTTTGCTTGAGTTTTAGCCTTTTTTATCCTGTGTTTTTTTTATTTTTGTCCATTTTCTTTTACTCTACTTTTCTCCATTCTCCTCATTTCTGTTACTGTATTTTGGATTTGGGGATACACACATGTACCCATTGCACTGTCATATAGAGTGGAGATGGGAGTGAGTCTCAGGGAACCCATAACCCAATCAGTGAACTTTGTGACAAGCAAGTAGTTTCTGAATTCTAGCTCCCCATCTTCCACCTTAATTGACTCTCAAAACTATAAGAGACAGCAAAGCTTCCCACCCTGTTTCAAAGTAGAACAAACTCAGAGCCCTGATGATGGAAGTGAGAAGTGAGAAGTGAAAGTCTCTCCCACTGCCACTGAATAACAGAACTAAACAGAAAAGAAAGAGATATGTCACAAATGAGACAAAATAAACAAAAGAACACAGGTAATTCCCAATGTAACAAAGAGAAAACACCTGAAAAACCGGATTGCAGAGCCCAAACAATGGAAGTTATGGATGACTGACCCCAGAATACAACAGGGATTAGGGAATGGATGGAAAGAGTAAATAAGACTCAAGAAAGATAAGATGCAACACTGAAAGAACTTGTAACAGAGATTTTGACCCTCCTAAAAAATTTCATCCTGGAATCAAATAACAAGATGACAAGCATGAAAAGCAGAATTAATCAAGTAGAAGAAAGAATCACAGAGCTTTAAGTCCAAAACATGGAATCAACCCAATCTGTAAAAAAACAAAGAAAGCTCAGGAAAAAAGAACAAAGCCTCTAAGAGATGTGCAATTATATGAAAAGGCCAAACCTATGCCTGATTGGTATCCCAGAGGAAGAAAGGAAAAGGGAGAACACCTTGGAACAAGTATTCCAGGAAGTTATCCAACAAAACTTTCCATCTCACCAGGGGGATAACCATACAAACACAAGACATATGGAGAAACCCTGCAAGACATCAAATGAGAAGACCAACCCCTAGAAACAGTAATTCACCTACAAAAAATAGGTACAAAAGAAAAAAATCCCAAAGATAGCAAGAAAGAAAGAATAGACTACCTACCAGAGAAAACCAATCAGAATAGCAGCAGACCTATCAGCCAAAACATACAAGCTAGAAGGGACTGGAGTCCAATATTCAGAGTCCTCAAAGATAAACAATTTCAGTCAAGAATTTCTTACCCAGTCAAGCTCAACTTCATCAGCAATGGAGAATTAAAATCCTTCCCGGACATCCAATTCCTAAGAGATTATGCAGCTTACAGACTAGCTCCAAAGGAGATGCTTAAAACAGTATTAAGCACAGAAGAAGAAAAAAATGGCCATGTACTTCCCAAGAGAACAGGAGAACAGAGAACCAACAGAGAATACATCATGACTGCAAACTGAAAACACACATATACATCAACCCAAAAGCTACAATAAAACAGAGAAAAACCTTTATAACAACCTCATGATGGGGATAAAAATCACATTTCAAGAATCAGCCTGAACATGAATAGGCTAAATGCACCACTGAAAAGACACAGAATGGTAAACTGGATTAAAAAAAACTATGACCCAATAACTTGCTACATCCAGGAAACTCATCTTACCACAAGGGACACACATAGACTCAAAGTTAGAGGATGGAAAATGAGTTTCCAGGTGAATGGATCACAAAAGAAGGCAGGAGTCAAGATCTTAATATCAGATAAAACAACCTTTAAGCTATCAAAATTTAAAACATATAAAAGAACACGATATAATATGATAGAAGGTTAATCCATTAAAAATATCCATCCTAAACATATATGCACCCAACATAAGAGCACCAGTGCTTATAAAGTAACTACTAAATGAACTAAAAAACAGATATTGACTCTTACACTATTGTCACTGTCAACTTAAATACCCCACTAACAACCCTAGAAAGACCATAGAGGCAAAAGTCAACAAAGAAATCCAGAACCTCAACTTGTCATTCAACCAAATAGACTTAATAGATACCTAAGCAATACTTCACCCAACAACCACAGAATATATATTCTACTCATCACCACATGGAATATTCTCCAAGATCAATCATATCCTCAGTCATAAATCAAGCAAACAAATTTTATAAGATCGAAATGCGGCCATGCACATTCTCAGACCACCGTAGAATAAAAATAAATATAAACACCAATAAAATTCCTCCAAAACCCACAAAGACATGGTCACTAAACAGCATGATGGTGAATGACCACTGGGTCAACACAAAAATCAAAATAGAAATTAAAAGATTTCTGGAAACAAATGAAAATGAAGAAACATCCTACCCAAACTCCTGGGATGCCATAAAAGTGATCCTAAGAGGGGAATTTACATCTCTATGAACACATATCAAGAAAATGGAAAGAGTACAAGTTAGCAGTCGAACAAATCACCTAAGGGAGCTGGAATGACAAGACCACCAAAACTCTAACCTTAGCAGAAGAATCCAGATCATCAAGTAAAAGCCAAAATATGGGACGTAGAAGACAAAAATATCATAGAAAAAAATCAGCCAGACAAAAAACTGGTTCTTTGAAAGGATAAACAAGATTGACGGATCCCTGAGCAGAATGACCAAGGAAAAGAGATAAAAAGCCCAAATAAACACAATCAGATATGCAAAAGATCAAATCACAACTGCCCCTGTGGAAATACAAAAGATTATCAGAGATTACTACGCACAACTGTATGGAAACAAAATTGATAACCTAAATGAAATGGAGGACTTTCTGACATCACACAACCTTCCAAGGTTGAAATACGAAGACACTGAGACACTAAATAGACCAACAACAACCCAGGAAATTGACGCCATCATAAGAAAATTACCTACAAAATGAAAGCCCTGGACCAGATGGCTTTCCAGCAGAATTCTACACAAGGTACAAGGAGGAGCTGATACCAAACTTATTTAAAGTATTCCAGGCAATTGAGAAAGACAAAATTCTCCTCAAATCATTTTACCAAACTAATATTATACTGATCCCCAACCAGGTAAAAATCCAACCAAAAAGAGAACCACAGGCCAATATCCCTAGTGAACATATATACAAAAATTCTCAACAAGATTGTAGCAAACCAGATCCAACAACACATCTCAAAAATCATCCAGCATGACCGAGTAAACTGCATACCCAGGATGCAGGGCCAGTTCAACATCTGCAAGACCATAAGTGTAATTAAATACATTAACAGATATAAAAACAAGAACCACATGACTATATCATTAGACACAGAAAAAGTTTTTGACAAAATCCAGCATCCATTCTTGATAAAAATGCTCAAACATGTAGGCATAGAAGGAACATACCTCAAAATAGTAAGTGCCATCTATGATAAACCCATAGCAAGTATATTGCTAAATGGACAGAAAGTGGAAACATTTCCACTAAAAAGTAGAACAAGACAAGGCTGCACACACTCACCCCTCTTGTTCAACACTGTGTTGGAAGTCCTGGCTAGAGCAATTAGACAAGAGAAGGAAATCAGGGGTATCCAAATAGGAAAAGAGGAAGTTAAGTTATCCTTCTTTTCTGACGATGTGGTTCTATACCTTGAAAATCCAAGAGAATCTGTCAAAAACTTGCTTGCGCTGATAAAGAACTTTGGCAAAGTCTCAGGGTACAAAATAAATGTGCAAAAGATAGTCACATTCTTAAACACCAACAGCAAGCAAGCAGTTAACCAAATCAATAGCACAATCCCATTCACAATGGCGACAAACAAAATGAAATACCTCGGCATCTTCCTAACCAGAGAAATAAAAGAGCTTTACAACGAAAACTACAAAACACTGCTCAAAGGAATCCAAAAAGATACAAAGAAATGGAAACATATTCCACGCTCCTGGATAAGAAGAATCACATTAAGATGTCCATCCTACCAAAGGCAATCTACAGATTCAACACAATACCCATTAAATTACCAATATCATTTTTCTTAGGCCTGGAAATGTCAATACATAAATTCTGTGGAAACATATATGACTATGAATAGCCAAAATAATTCTGAGCAAAAGAAACAAAGCAAGAGGCATCACACTTCCAGACTTTAAACTTTACTATAAGGTTGCAATAATCAAAACAGCCTGGTACTGGTACAAGATAGGCATATGGACCATGGAAACAGGAGAAAGATTCTGGAAGCAAAATCTCAATTTCTCAACTAACTTATCTTCGACAAAGCCTCCCCCGACAACCACCGGGGAGAGAAGAACCTATCTGGTAAATGGCGCTGAGAGAACTGGCTGACCACATGTAGAAGATTGAAACATGACCCATACCTAACACCATACAAAGTAACTCTAAAAGGATCAAAGACCTAAATGTAAAACCTCAAACTATAAAAATCTTAGAATATGTAGGAGACACCCTTACAGAAATCAGCACAGGCAATCAATTTCTGATCAAAACTCCTGATGTCTATACCATAAGAGATAAGATAGACAAGTGAGACCTCATTAAACTGAAAACCTTCTGCAAAGCAAAATATATCATTAAGTGAGCAAGGAGACAGCCCACAAAATGAGAATAATATTTGCCGGCTGTATATCTGACAAAGGCCTAACATCCAGGACCCGCAAGGAACTCAAATGTGCTGTGAGGGAAAAAAACCAAACAGTCCCATTAAAATTGGGCAAAAGATATGAATAGACACTTTTCAAAAAAAGATATATGGGCAGCCAACAAACACATGAAAAAGTGCTCAGCCCCACTAATCATCAGAGAAATGTAAGTCAAAACCACACTGAGATATCACCTAACTCCAGTAGAATGGTCATCATTAATAAAACAAACAACAACAGACGCTGGCGAGGATGTGGAGAAAAGGGAATGCTTCTGCACTGCTGGTGAGAATGTAAACTAGTGCAACCCTAAGAAAACACTGTAGTGATTTCTAAAAGAACCAGATATTGACTTTTCATATGACCCAACAATTCCCCTACTTGGAATATATGTGGAGGAACTAAAGTCATTCTACAAAAAAGACACCTTCACATGCATGTTTATTGCAGCACTATTCACAATAGCAAAATCATGGAACCAACCGTGCTACCCACTGAAAATTGACTGGATTTTTAAAATGTGGTATATATACATCGTGAAATATTATACGGCCATAAAGAAGTACAAACATAAGGACTTAACAGCAACCTGGATGGATTTAGAGTCTATAATACTCAGTAATCTATCACAGAAACAAAGAACAAAGTGCCACATTATCTCACTCAAAAGCAGACCCTGAACATTTACCATAATACTACAAAGAAAGGATTGGCAGTAGTGGGATATTGCTGGGGTGGGAGAAGGGGCGGGTGACACCACATCAATAAGGATACCTGATCTCAATCCAGGCAAAGTGGGGACCAAAGGGAGGCCCAAACTTTACCTGTATGACATCCACTTGTATACCTAGTCCTGAATTGTACCCCACAATTTGAAAATAAAATATAAAAAAATTTAAAAAAGATAAGTGCTCTTTTAAAAACTATCTTTTAAATATAGTATCATAATAATATATCATACACATTAACCAATTCTCCTAAAACATTAATAAATACCCAACTGTCATTGGTCCTAATTAGTTGATATGTCCTATAGGTTCTGCACCTTTTTATTTTTGCTTCCCTTGAAATTCTCTTTGAAGTGTTTTTAAGATGTTTTATAAATCCCTGGCTAAGAAAGCAAGATAGTAGGAAAACATTCTGGAACACTGGTGCTGAGAAAATTTATCCATCACTGGTGGTGAGAGCCTGGATAAGGTAGATCAGGAAATGAGAGGCAAAACCTGCAGCCAAAGCCCAGGGGGAGGTTTGGTCAGAGACCTCCTCCCCACACCCCCTGTCACACACCCACACATTTTAAAAACCTAACACAGAAACTATTTACTGGTGTTCTGGAAGAAGAATGTTGAAATCCTATAAGGAGGGGAATTATCTTCTAGAAATTTAGACTACAATGTAACAAAAGAAAAAAAATTATTCCTGTCCTCAAGGAACATTAAATTCTAGTAGAGAGAGAACAATAATTTGAAAATAAATAAGCTAAATATTTTGTGTTTCATATAGTTATTAAACACTGTGGAAAAATAGTAGCAGGGAATGTGTGCCTCTGTGTTTGTGGGGGGGGTGGTTTGGAGGGGAGAAGGTTTTGTAATTATAAACTTCAAAAGTCTCAATGAGTGAGAAATTGAAGGAAGTAGGAAGTCATCTATGTAATGTCTAGGGAAAGAGAAGTCAAGGTGGAGCCAATAGCATGTGCAAAGGCCCAGAGTCAAATTCCTGACAGAATAAGGGGACATGAGTTTCTGGATCACTGAGAGGGAAGACAGGTGTGAGAGGAAAAAAAAGTCAGTTCTTCCACTTGGATAAAGAAATTGAATTCCTATCTAATGCTATATATATATATATAAACTAATAAATATATATATATATATAAACTAATAAATTAGTTTATATAAATAAACTAATAAAACTTAAAGGCAAATGTTTTAGAAAGAAGATACAAAAATATCTTTAACTTTGGGATAGAAAAAAGTATTTTAAAGCACAAAAAAGGAAATCATCTAAAAATGATAAATTCAACTGCATTTAGAATCAAGCATTTATTTCACCAAATGACACCCTGAATGGTGATAGCTATACTACATGTAACCAAAAAAGCTTATCATAGAGAATATAATTTTTGAAACAAAAGAGAAACAACTTGACCCCTTCAGTCATTCACCAGGTGCTTTACACGAATTAACTCACTGAATGCTCTTAATAATCCTAAAACAAAGTAATTCTCATGGCTTCCGTTGTGCAGGTAAGGAAGTGGAGGTATAAAGAGGTTTTGCACTTTGTCCAAGGTTCCCTAAGTGGTTGAAAGGACTGAAACCCAAGTAGTCTAGGTCCAAAGTGTGTGTTCTGTTTTGTTGCCTGTCACCAAAACATACCTCTTCCTGGTCCTATACTCTTTAATCCTTGGATATTCTCAGAGGATTAGAAGAGCTGAAATCCAATAAAATAACCTGGATTAATACATTACTCACTGAATATGGGAATGCATCCCAGAAGTGAAAGCTCAAAGCCAGTTAGGATCCTAAAGAAAGCCAATAAGGACTGGGGCCAGCATGATAGATGGTCACATTATCTGTGTAGGCTCATGAATAACTAGCCTCTGTGGCAGCAGTCTTGAAATTCTCAACAATTTTTGAACAAGGGACTCCACATTTTCATTTTGCAAAGGACCCTCAAATTATGTCACTGACCCCGATAAGAAGAGATCGTGAAATTATCGGTGTCTCTGGAACCATTTAACTCCTTGGGAGCACATACTGAGAAGGGTTTGTGCCTTGCTGGAGTTCTGATAACTGCTTAGGCTTGTTTCTTTTAAGTCCTTTGAGTAGGAGAGAGTGTTTGCATAATCATCCAGTTGTGTGAACTCTACAGGATGGGTGAAGAACCCAATGCACTCAGGTCATGAAGACAAGCTATGAAACAATGCTGAGTTACAGTAATATACATGCTTACTTATTGCTATGGTTTGAGTGTTTGTCCTCTCCAAAACTCACGTGGAAATTTAATCCTCAATGTGGCAGTATTGAGAGGTGAGGCCTTTAAGAGATAATTGAGTCATGAGAGCTCTGCTCTTATAAATAAATTAATCTATTCATGGATTTATAGATTAATGGACTAATGGATTAAAGGGCTACCATGGTAGTGGGACTGCTGGCTTCATAAGAAGAGGGAGAGGGGCATGAGCTAGCATACTTAGCCCCCTTGCCAGGTGATGCCCTGTGCCACCTCGGGAGAGTCCCTCACAGCACCTAGGCTCTCACCAGATTCACCCCTTCGACCTTGAACTTTCCAGGCTCCAGATCCGTAAAACGAATTTTGTTTCTTTATAAATCATCCAGTTTCAAGTACTCTGTTATAAGTAACAGACTAAGATTCCTCAATTCACAATTTTCCAGCCAAGAAAATATGCTCCTTTGTTTATGTAGGATTATTTTTGGGTTCTATACTCTTTTTTATTGACCTATGTGTTTATACCTATTTGTTTATATAATCAATACCACACAGTCTTAAATACTATAGTTTTACAATAAGTCTTGCATTAAAGCATACTCATTTCCCCCTCTTCATATTTCACTGTCAAAATTATTATGGTTTTTAATTTTCATTGTTCTCTCATATACATTTTAGGATATTCTTATCTATATCTACAAAAATATCTTCCTGTGATTTTGACAGAAATCACATTAAACCTGTTCAATTTAGGGAGAATTGTTATCTTTACTATGTTGAGTTTTCCATTCCACGAACATGATACGTCTCTCCTTAATTCTTTGAAAAATACTTTTAATTAAAATGTTGTAGTTTTCAGTATATGAGTTATGTTTTGTTAAATCTTCTCCCAAGTACCTTATTTGAGTCTTTGTAAATGGTATTATATTTTTAACTGTGGTATCAACATGTCAGTTATAAGTGCTTTGTAGATTTCTTTAACAAGTCGAATTCTTCATATTTCTATTTTTAGGATAGCTTTTTGTCATAAATGAGTGTTGAATTTTATCCACTTTTTTCTACAGATGATTGACTTTCAGCCTGTTAATAGGGTAAAGTACATTGATTTAATTGTAAATATTGAACCATTCTGGCATTCCTGAATTAAACCCCACTTGGGCAAAACGTAAAATTCTTTTCATAATAAAAAAATATATATATGCTCCTTAGTTCTTGCCCAGATAATGGATGGGCCCCCTAATTTTCTCACTGGTTCCCAATGTTATCTCACCTCATTATCTTTTATACTATTTTCTTTTTCTAGAACACAAATGTGATTTTATCATACCTGTGCTTAAAATTTAAATTCCATCAGAATTCCCAATAAGGTCCGCACTCCTTAGAATGGCATATAGCTCTTCAGGAGCTGGCTCCTGCATCTCTCTCTATTTCTTATCACTCTTCCACATGGGTTATGAACCACCTATAATTCAATCAATTACAATGTACTCTCATACCACCTAGCTTCTGCATATACATCTCTTCAATTGCTTGGCTACCTAGCTATAGTTTGTCTCCAGCTTCTATCTAATTCATTCATGTGTAATGGAAAGAATTTGACCTCGACCTTTAGAATCTCACCAACTCCTAGTGGATTTTTGATGTTGCCACTTTTTAGTTGTGTGTTTTGAAATTTAGTTAACCTTTCATAACTCTGTATGTTCATTCGTACGTGTAAACGACCTGTAAACTTCTATCCCGTGTTTGCCTGGCAATAGTTGATCCACCAAATCTCATCTCTCAGTCATATCCTGCCCAGGCACTTACTAAAGCAAAACTTCTTTCTCTCCAGCTCTGTGCTCATACTCCTGTTATAGAAAACATGTGTTTATGCGCCTGAATCCTCCATTAAAAAGACCCTTGATTAAGCTAACCTCATTTTATTCATCATAATATAACTATTAGTTTGCATAACACATGTTAAGCCCTAAAAAAAAAAAAAAAAAAAGGCTTACTGAATTAACGATACACTCATACACTCATTCTTTATCATTCATTTAATAAATATTTAATCACTTGCTTTGTGGCAGCCACTGCTCAATGTATTTCAGCAATAAACAAGACATGATGCTTATATTTTAGTTGGGATTAGAGTAAGTGCTATGAGGAAATGGAGAGAAAGATGGGTGGAGAAGAGAACACTTCAAAGTTAAAGACCACATATGATTTTGTTGGTCACGTATAATGAATGTTATTTCATATTCATGCAATGCAATTCAATATATATTTACTAAATTCGTATTACTGCTTCCCTAAAAGAAAGTCTCTCCCCCCCCTCTCTTCACTTGCTCGTTCACACATACACACATAAACACACACACTCACACCCTACTAAGTATCCTCAGTTTATAAAATCTGTAATGTTTACAGCTTGAGTACTTATGAATCCTACAACTTGCTAGGAGGAGAAAAATACATAATGGAAGACAAGGAGGAAATTACCATGTGTTTAGCAATTATTTCTGAACTAGCCTCTTTGCATGAAATAAAAAAACCCTATGAAATAAGCTACCTTATAGAAGTTACATGTTACATATATATGTGTATTACAAATGAACATACAGAGTTATGAAAGGTTAACTAAATTTCAAAACACACAACTAAAAAGTGGCAACATCAAAAATGCACTAGGAGTTGGTTAGATTCTAAAGGTCAAGGTCAAATTCTTCCCATTACACATGAATGAATTAGATAGAAGCTGGAGACAAACTATAACTAAGTGCTAAACACAATTAAAAAAAAAAAAACCATTCAAACGCATTGTGGCCATTCAGCAACCAGAGTGGACAGTGCTGTCTCAGATTAGAAATTAACAAACTTTCAACAGAATCTGTCACTATATGTGACCTGCATTCCTATTTCCATTATCTGTAAAGTCTCAAAATACGAGCATGATAAGCAAATTTTTGGTATCAGCAAATTAAATTTAAGTTGGAAAGATTTCAAATGGCAAAGAGTCTATCATTTCCAGCATACTTATTTTTGGATATTTTATTTCTTATCACTGAAAACATGTCATTCAGTAGATACTCTATCTGATCCATTTATATGTAGCAACTTAATTTTGAAGCAACATCAAGAGATGGACAGATATCCAGAACTGAATTTTCTATTAGGGAACACTTAAAAGTTGTTTGTCTAAGCCACAAGAAATATATTTCTTTCTTTCTTTCTTTTTCTTTTTTTTCGAGTTGGAGCCTCACTCTGTCGCCCAGACTGGAGTGCAGTGGCCACTCCCAGCCACCACAGTCTCAACCTGCTGGGCTCCGGCGATCCTTCCACCTCAGCCTTCCGAGTAGCCGGAATTACAGGCATGCGCTACAACGCCCGACTGATTTTTTGATTTATTTTAGAGATGAGGTCTTGCTGCCCAGGTGGATCTCGAACCCGCGGGCTCAGGCAATCCACTCACCTCAGCCTCCCAAAGGCGCGTGATTACAGGCTGAGCCACTGAACCCGGCAGAGAAATATATTTCATTATGAGCACGAAATATATTGCTTCTTGATTTGTTACCATGCATAAGTTGCTGTTCTTACAAAACTCTGAGTTTCGAATTGACATATTAAGAGCCCAGTGTTTAACTCCACCTCTCACTCCAGGCTTTGTTATAGTGACATAAATCAAACGGTTTATAAATCTACCATCATATTAGCTAATCCAGTGAGTTGAAAACCTGGGAAAACCACACTGTCATTTATAGATCATATTACAATGGGACCGTCAAGAAAGTAAAAAATTTTAATGTACTATTTTTAATTGCAGAAAATTTTTAATAAACTTAAAGAAACTCCCCAGATAACTCAAAACTAATTCATTCAATTCCTTCTTAGGAAGTACATCAAAAGTCTAAAAATAAAATCCTAATTAAAATGAGTAGTGTGGTTTCTGAAAAATAAGTCATTTACCTCTATAGACAAATGTGGATCATATCATATTGTCCACAGAGAATTCTAGAGATCAGAGAATGAAACCAGTCAGAAGTAAACATTTTGAAGAGAAAATAAGAAAAACTTGCATCCAAAGAAACACAGATTTTTTTCCCACCAATGTTAACTATAAATCATTTTGAATATCCACGTGTGCCACAGGATTTATTTATGGTACTGTAGCTTGACTCTTGAATGAAGGAAATTAATAGTGTTTTAAGGCAACTATTCAAACTAAAAAGGCATAGCATTGGGTTTCAGTTGTAAAGTACAGAATTCCATGCACCAAGCCTACAGCTGTTTATTATGTTTAATTTTTATTTATTTGGTTTTGTTTGGTATGTTGGTTTATTTTATAAGACAATCAAGACAACACTGTTTATCATAGAATATGATAGGAATCATAGCTGAGGCATTTTGATAAAAATTCAAATATACACAGACTGTATATTTTGCTTGTTTGAAGTAGAACATCTAACCCAGATCATACTCAGAGTGAGGAGTGAGTGCTTTCCCTCTCCTCCTAGCTTCTATTCCACATGAAGGTATTATTCTACTGCATTCATAGTCTCTGGAGCTTCTTTTTTTCTTCTTCTGTATTTCTACCTAATTTACAACAGCTCTTTTCCCAAATGGAAGCTGCGAAGCAGAAAAAAAGTGGCCTTTTGAGTTGGAAACATGCTAGACTCTGTGTATAGTTCAGCACCCAGAGGGAATGGCGGAGGCACAAAAGAGGGATGAGTCAGATTCTGTAATCCTCCAAAGAGCTGAGCCTGAGTGAGCTGGAGAGACCAACCTCCCTGCCTCAACACCACAGCACCTCTCCAAGGATTGCTCCCATGCTCAGTCCCTACTGCCTTCAGGCACCACTGTCTTCTCCTCTTCCACATGGGTCTCTGAGCTGAGGGGCTGTGTCAATAGGCTGCAGAGCAGTTGAGGGACTTGCCACAAACATACAAACTGGGCTTCTTCTTGGTAAGTTGACTAAATAGTTGGAAGGTTAGGTCTGGCAATGTTAGGTGCTTGAGTTAAAAAGTTGTGTAGAGTAAGGCAGCTGCTCTGGAGCTGTGTTCCTGCTGGTTATAAGGGCGTATAGATTCAGAGGTAACTCATTAGAAAGGGTAGGACAGCAGATGAAGAGAAGCAGAGACTAGAGGAAACACACTGGCCCTGAGAAATGAAGAAAGGAGACTCAGTTCCTGTTTGCATTTCTAGTTCCTATCATGCCCAAATGGACCATTGTTTCTTATGTTTGGATATCTGTGAGAATTCCTGTTATAACTTCTCAACAAGTTCCCTTCATACCTAATGTAGTTTTAAAGCTTCTGATCCTTAAAAACATAAATAGATGTGATGAAAACTGCAGTGGGTGCTTGTCACACATTTCATAAAGAAGCTGTTGGTTAATGGTTACATTAGGTGTTTCTCTACTACAGCAAATATATATATTTTTTTAACCTCAGTGTATATATATATATATTTTTAAATACATATATATTTTTAAAATATATATATGTATTTTAATATACATATATATTTTTCAACCCCTATGGAACCCTGTACTGCATTTTCTACCATATTGCTGAAAACAGTAACCTCTACCTCAGTTGGTGAACTATATTGAAATGTGAAGTTCCAATGGGAAATGACTTTAAGAAATTAGTAATTAAATAGGCTTTGTTTCCCTGATATATTCAAATGACTTCATTACAAATAATTAACAGACTGATGAACAGATGAACAAAGGAACGAATAAGTAAATGAAAAATTTTACAAGGGTTAGGTACATAAGTGGTAATCATGCAGGTACAGTCTGGGCCTCCCACTCGTCCTCACTTCATTTGGTTTGGGATCAGGTATCCTTATGTGACACCCTCCCCATCCCCTGGCAGTACCAATAGCTAGAATGAAAACAATTCAGACAGGTTATGGTACTTAGGAGGGAGAAGTAGTTATTTCCAGCAGAAGGGTCAGGACAAACTCTGTGGGAAAAGCTAGCTTTTAGGCCTTGGCAAGATTTCAGCATGATTTCTAGACAGACAGGAAACCAGATTTTTCTTATTACCTTGTCCCCTGGTACCCTGACCTTCTGACAACACATACCAATTTTGTAACTGCATGCTCATTTAGGTAGTTATGTATTTAATACCTCTATCTTTCCTCACTGGATAGTATTCTTTGCAATGGAGGGACCTGTGTCTGTTTCACTCACCACTCTGTGCATATACATGCAGTGCCTGGGACCCAGTGATCATTTAGCAAATGTTTGTTTCTAAACAAGTGGTTAAGAGCTTAGAATTCTGTTTGGTTTTGACGTTTATTAGTTTTACAATCTTGGACTCAATATTTAAGCCTCTATTTCCTCTTAGGCAAAGTGGAATAATAGTTCTTTCTACATAAGACTGAAGAGAAAATTAAATAGGATTGCAAGAAAATTTAACACCTACTTTCATAGCAAATTTGAAATATACAATACATTATTATTAACTACAGTTACATGAGGCGATAGACATGCTAATCAGCTTGATTTACTCAATCCTTCCACCATACATACATGCACCAAAACATCACATTATACTCCATACATATATACAATTATTATTTGTCAATTGAAAATAAAAACATTAATATAAATGAAATAAAAATCATCAAATAGCTTAATGCATATCAGTATATTATAGTTACTATAAATTTGATAGGAAGAGGCAGTGAGATGAAACAAACCTATGTTGAAGCTATAGCCTTTCAGTGAAAAGAGTTAAACTTGTCTAGCTTGCTTTTCTCCAACTGTACAGGGGCACTTTTCTCTGACTGCAGCAAGCTGAAACACTGGGTTTCATGACTTGGTCTTTGTTCCTTTGGGGCTATGCGACCACAGGTACTTCCCTTGAGGAGTCCATTACCTCAACTATGAAGGAGGATATTTTTTCCTGTATCATCAAACTGCCCTGACAGTTTCTGAGAAAGCACATGTCAAATTAATGCATGATTCATACCATGCAAAGCCTGCAACAAAGGTACCAGGCTTCAAGTTATTTACTTGTTAGTAGATAAGCAAGATGATCTGTGCCTGTGGACTTGGCAAGTAACTTGTTGTGGGATAGAAACAGACAGGCCCTAGAGTCAGAGAAAGCTGGATTTCAATCCTGTTCTGATTCTAATATACTGGCTGAACTTGGAACAGTTACTTAATCTTTCTGAGCCTGGGATTTCTTATTTGTTAGTCATATATAGTTAGACTTACCTCCTGGGGACATTGTAGGAGGCAAACAAAAAATCCAGCTAATGATACTGTGGACTCCAGAGCCTTCTAAATATGTATCAAGCTCTGGTCCAGAGGGAAGAGGAAGTAACTGGGTGGGAGAAAGAAGTCTGGACTGAAAATGCTTTCCCTATCAAATATTGCTTAGACTAAAATTTGCTTTGAAGGAGTAGTATAGACAACTAAGACTTCTGAACTCTGAGCATTAGTGCTCATTCTAACACAAGTGAGTGTTCCTGCTTGTCTGGATATGGTCATGGGACTCTGATGATTTTGTTTGTTTGTCTGTTTTTGAGTGACGCTCATGGTCACTGCAGCACCCACCTTCTGAGCTCAGGTGGTCCTTCCGCCTCAGCTTTCCAAGCAACAGGAACTACAGGCCTGAGCTACCATGCCTGGCTATTTTTTGATACACTGTAGAGACAAGGTCTCAACAAGGAACCCGAGCTGGTCTCGAATCCTTGGGCTCAGGCAACCCTCTCTCCTTGGCCTCCAAAAGTGCTGGGATTACAGGCCCCAGCCACTGTGCATGACCATTTTTTTTTTAAACCAAATCTGATAAATCTTATGCTGAGTTTTGAAGATGCCATCGTTTACAAAAAACACATGGAAGAAAAAATTTAAAAATAATTGTTTAAAATTTTACTTTAAAATTTAATTTTACTTTAGGGGAACATGTGCAGGCTTGCTACATAGGTATATCGCGTGATGGTAAGGTCTGGTTGGATCCTATTGAAACCACATGCCAGGTAGTGTGCATGGTATCCAATGAACTGTTTTTCAACCCTTATCTTCCTCCCATCCTCTTCCCTTTAGTAGTGTCCAGTGTCTGCTGTTCCTATCCTTATGTGCTCAGTACCTGGATCCCACTTATGAGTGAGAACATGTGATATTCAGTTTTCTGTGATAATTCACTTAGAATGGTGGCATTAGCTGCATCCATGTTGCTGTAAAGGACTTGATTTCATTTTTTTTATGGCTATGTAGTATCCCATAGTATATATGTACCACATTTTTTTTATCTAGTCCACCATTAATGCGCAGCTGGATTGGTTCCATATGTATGCCATTGTGAATATTACTGTGATAAACAGGCAAACATAGGTATCTTTTTGGTACAACAATGTGTGCGGTCTTTGAGTATTCGCCCAGTAGTGAGATTGTTGGGTCAAATGGTAGATTTATTTTTAGTATGTTGAGAAATCTCCAAACTGCCTTCCACAAGGGGTTAAACTAGTTTATATTTCCTTTTTCTCTGCAACCTCACCCATTGCTTTCTGACTTTTTAGTGAGAGTTAATCTGACTGATGTGAGATGGTATCTCATTTTGGTTTTGATTTGCATTTCTCTGATGATTAATGATGTTGATCATTTTTTCTTATACTTATTAGCCATTTGTATATCTTCCTTTGAGAAGTGTCTGTCCACATTCTTTGCTCACTTTTTAATGGGGTTATTTGATTTTTCTGTCAATTCATTTGAGGTTATTATAGACCCCAGACACTAGCCCTTTTTTGGATACATAGTTTGCAAGTATTTTCTCTCGTTCTGTGGGTTGTCCCTTTATTCTTTTGGTGGCTTTTTTTTTTCTGTGCAGAGCTTTTTTTTTTTAACTTGATAAGATACCACTTGTCAATTTTAGTTTTTGCTGTCTTTGCTTTTGAGGACTTGGTCACAAACTCATTGCCTAGGCTGATGTCCAGGGCGTTTCCTATGTTTCCTTCTAGAATTTTATAGTTTGGGGTCTCATATTTAAATCTTTAATGCATTTTGAGTTAACTTTTGTACGTGGTCATAGATAGGAGTCTAGCTACATTCTTCTGCATGAGCCAGTTTTCCGAGCACCATTTGTTGAATAGGGTGTCCTCTTCCCATTGTTTGTTTTTGTCTACTTTTTCAAGCATAATTTGGTTGTAAGTCAGTGATTTTATATCTGGGTTCTCTATTCTCTTCCATTGATTTGTGTTGACATTTGTACCACTACCATGCTGTTTTAGACATAATAACTTGGTAGTAAAGTTTGAAGTCTGGCAATGTGATGTCTCTGACTTTATTATTTTTGCCTAAAACTGCTTTAGCTATTCAAGTTCTTTTTAAATTCCATATGAATTTAAGTATTATCTTTTCTAGATCTGTAAAAAATGATGCTGGTATTTTGATAGGGATTACATTGAATCTAGATTGCTTTATGCACTATGGACTATTTTATTTTATTTTATTTTATTTTATTGAAAGCAGGATTTGCTGGGAGGAGAGAGAAGCTCCCACAGTAGGATGGGATCCGAAGGGGTTGCACTCTATGGACATTTTATTTTTATTTATTTTTTGTTGTTGTTGTTGTTGAAGTCTCACTCGGTCGCCCAGACTGGAGTGCAGTGGCCGCTCCCGGCCACCGCAGCCTCCCCTGCTGGGCTCTGGTGATCCTTCCGCCTCAGCCTTCCGAGTAGCCGGAATTACAGGCATGTGCTACCATGCCCGGCTGATTTTTTGATTTATTGTAGAGATGAGGTCTCACTGCCCAGGCAGGTCTCGAACCCGCGGGCTCAGGCAATCCACTCACCTCAGCCTCCCAAAGGCACGGGATTACAGGCTGAGCCACCAAGCCCAGCTGGACATTTTAATAATACTTATTCTTCTGGTCCATAAGGATGGAACTTTTTTCATTTGTTTGTGTTGTCTTTGATTTCTTTTAGCAGTATTTTGTAGTTCTCATTATAGAGATCTTTCACCTGTTTGGTTAGATGTATTCCAAGGTTATGCATATATGTATGTAGGTATGTATGTATGTATTTTTGTATGTATGTATTTTTGTGGCTATTGTAAATGATATTGTGCTTTAGACTGGGTTGTCACTCTGTCTGTTGTTGATATGTAGAAATGTAACTGAGGTTTGGAGCATTGACTTTGTATCTGAGACTTTATTGAAGTCATTTATCAGTGCTAGGAGTTTTTTAGTGAAATCTCCTAGGTATATAATCTTACCATCTGTAAAGAGAGAAAATTTAACTTTCTCTTTTTCTATTTGGATGCCTTTTATTTCTTTATCTTGCCTGGTAGCTCTGCCTAGGACTTGCAGCACTATGTTAAATAGGAGGGGTGAGAGTGGGCATCCTAGTCTTATTCTGGCTCTTAAGGGAAAATGCTTCCAGTTTCTGCCTGTTAAGTATGATACTGGCTGCAGGTTTGTTATATATGGCTCTTATAATTTTAAGGAATGATCCTTTGATGCCTAGATGGTTGAGGATTTTTAACATGAAGGGATGTTATCAAAAGTTTTTTCTGCATCTATTGAGTTAATCATGCGGTTCTTGCTTTTACTTCTGTTTATGTGGTGAATTACATGTATTTGATTTGCATAGTTGAACCAGCCTTGCAGCCTGGGAATAAAGCCCACATGGTCACAACGAATGATCCTTGTGATAGCTGTTCGACATAGTTTGTTAGTATTTCGTTGAGGATTTTTGCATATATGTACCTCAGGGATATCAGACTGATATTCTTTATTCTTTGTTGTGTCTTAGTCATCTTTTGATATCAGGATAACATTGGCTTAGTAGAATGAGTTAGGGAGGAGTCCTTTCTTTTTGATTGCTTGGAATAATTTCAGTAGGATTGGGAATACTTTCAGTAGAGGTGGGACCAGCTTTTCCTTGTACATCTGGTAGAATTTATCTAGTCTAGGATTTAATTTTTACTTTTTTTTGTAAGTAGGTTTTTTATTACTGATTCATGTTTGTTGCCATTGATCTGCTAAGAGTTTTAATTTTTTCCTGTCTCAATTTTGGAAAGTTGTGTGCTTCTAGGAATTTATCCATCTCCTCTATATTTTCTAACTTACGTGCATATAGATATTTGTAACAATCTCTGATAATCTTTGGTATTTCTTCAGTGACATTTGTAACATCACCTTTTCCATTTCTGATTGTATTTATTCAAATTTCTTTCTTTCTTTTTTTTTTCTTTTTTGTGAATCTGGCCAGGGGGCCAGATGCGGTGGCTCACACCTGTAATCTCAGCACTATGGAAGACTGAAGTGGGAGAATTGTTTGATGCCAGAAGTTTGAAACCAGCCTAGGCAACATAGTGAGACCCTATGGCTGCCCAAAAAAAAGTCTGGCCAGGGGTCTGTCTTCTGTCAATCATGTGCATCCTTTCAAAAATCAGTTAAAACACATTTTACTTGAGAAAATTTTATTCATTTACTTTTTCCCTTATGAACCAGTAGGTGTCTTTTATGAATTTTATCAGCATAACTCCTCAGTTTGGCAGGAGTATGATTGAAAACTGTAATCTCCACAAGTTCAAGTGTTTGTCACTCCTCCTACTAAATTATCGGGAATATTTATTGAGCACTGGGACCACATAGTGATCCATGGACTTTAAATTATAGACTAAAGGAACAAGTCATACCCAGCAGTGCCTGTGAAGTCAAAGGAACCAGCACTTGTATATCAGGGTTGGGTCTTGAGACATCAAAACAAAACCACTTTGGAAAAGATAGAATTATCCAAAATTTACAGAAGCAAAATAGATTTAGGTGAAGTCACTTTCTCAAGGAGGAACAAGGTGTTAGACTAAACATTATTTTGGGGGCCACTGTTTCAGCCTCAGAGATTTGATGACTCAAACACAGCAGACCCTTTATTATTTGAGAACAAATTGTCTTTTATTGTTTACTACCAGATGGAAAAAGGAACAGATTAGTCTGCAAAGAGGAAGGAGGCCATATATGCTTGACAGGGGAAAGTAAAGAGGAAGGGTGGTGCTTGTAAGTATTTGAGTGGAAAAACTCTGGAGTCCAGAATAGATAATTCTTTACTGCTTTGACATTCTGAATGACCAACTCCCCAACTGACCTGGCTCTGTGGAATAATCCGTTGATGCCATTGTTTAACTTAAATGAAAACAAAATCTTTAAAGATGAGAATGGACTGGGGAAAATATGTGGAGTTCATTTATTCATTCATTCAACAATTAGTTAGTTCCCATCATATGCCAGACACTGAGCTAAGCACTGGAAGTTCATTTATGGAATTGAAGAGTCCTGCCCTCTAAGAGTTTAGATTCTGTCCAGAAAACAAGATGGTCTGGTGAGTGCCATAATATCAACATATATAGAACTTAATACTGCACGACACCAACATAATACAAGTTTCATGACTTTAAGGAACTTTTATCATCATTATCTGATAACTACAACAATAATAACAACAACAAATTTCTATGTACCTGGCACTGTTCCATGTGTCCTATTCTCCTATAACACCTCTTTGAAATAGGTACTGTGTTATCTCAATTTGAAAAGGAAGAAATTAAACACAGCACGTTTAAAGTGATTTGTGTGGCAAAAATGAAGTTTGAACCCAGGAAGTCTAACTCAAGAATCCATGCTTCACTGCTACTGCCTAAGTGTTCAAACAAACAAAACAAAACAAAACAAAAATCGCTGATTGTTTTTGATACTAGAAACTCAAGGCTTAGCTCCAGGAGGGTTGACAGAGGAAGAAACAGATTCCACCAAATGAGGTTTCCTACCAATTCCTAGCAGCAGTCTGCCTTTGGCTTTCCTGTTACCATGACACCACTATCTGGCTCACCCCTAAGAGATGAAAGTTAAAGCAACTCCCTCAGCCTCCAATTATTGAGAATGACAAATAATTAATCATTAGCTCCACGGTTTCTCGAAATATTCTATTGAATATTCTATTTTGAATATGCCACATTTTATCTTCAGTTTAATAACTTTACCTCCTCCATATTCTTCCTTTCCATGAACTGGTAAACATATCTGGCAATTATTTCAATTAGTCCATTGAAGGTAGAAGGGGTGATAGCTGGTAGTATAGACAAAATAAGAGCTGACTATTGTTTTGTGGAGCCATATCTACACAAGAGTAGACTGTACTAGTCATTACTACTTTGTGTTAACATTGTATTCATTTATGTATATGCTTGAAACTTTATATATAATTAAATGTTAAAAATATAAAGTGTGCCTCTTTAAACACAGTCTGATCTAAATCTCAGGGAAAAAAATAGTATTTATTCGTGACCTTAAAGTAAAAACATGAGTTATGATGATGATGACAACAGAAGCCAAGATAATTGATTTCCAACACTACCTAGGTAAACAATTATCAGTGATCTCCTAGAGTTGGCTGAAACATATGTGAAGATATATCATACAATTTTAAGCACTAAATGAGTGGTTCTCATCCTTCGCCTCTTGTAAGAGTCACCTATAGAGAGTTCTAATATTGCAGATGTCCTTTCAAACTGAAGAGATCCTGACTAAGGTAGACTGGGGTGAGTCTCAGACATCTTTGCATTGAAAAAGCTCATTGGGGCTGTTGCTATTATTAACTAAATGATGTTGGATACTTCAGGCAGAGGCAACATTAACAAGGAACAGTAAGTATGGTGACTTTGTACAGAGGATATGTAGGATACTGTGGGGTGATCTACTTAGAGTCTGACGGGGGAAGGTCTCAGGCAGTCTGGCAGATGAGAGCAGCATTGTGGGGAAGAGGCAGGTCTGTGTAGATGCTCACAGGCTAAAGTCCAAGAAGGAGAGATGGTTGAAGAGAGTGTCAGCCTCAAGCACAGTAGGTGCAAAGGACCTGAACAACCATACACCTTCCCAGGGCCTCCTCTGTGCCAGAGATGATGTAAGTGCTTTCCCTAGGCAGGTGTTCTTATTAACTCCATTTTACAAAGGAGGAAACTGAGGTAGAAAGATTAAGTAATAGATCTGCCACAGAGAAAACCTGAGTCATATGGCTTCAGCACCTTGGCTTCCATGCCCCAATCCAAAGATTCTTGAACTGTAGAAAACATGCAGCATTCAAGAATCTGAGGGAAGAGCTATATTCTTAGAGTTAAAGCTCATGGATCTATGGCCCTTTTTCACCAGAATGAGGGAGAGGAGTCACCATTTTGTAAATTTCTGAAATTCATCCTATAGTTATTGAATCAGAATTTCTAGTCAGGGAGCCAGAAATCTGCATATTAATAACGCTTCCAGGTGATTCAAATGCAATAAAGTTTGAGAACCATAAGCTTAGAGGTACCATTTCCTCCAAAAGTCTCCCTCTCTCATAGTGCCCCATAATTAACCCATAGTTATTTAATAATATCTTGGTCCCACGGTATAAACTAAACATGAGGGTAAATAGAATTGAAGTAGAAAGCTGGAAGAAATCTGAAAATTGAATCTTTGCTCCTCGAGGTCCCTGGCTGCCAAGCTGTGAAAAGAATTATCTAGGCTTGAAAAGTTGGAGGCAAAAAGACCACAGAGACTCAGAACTATTTTCATTACAATGCCAACAATTTAAACAACTAATTGAATCTCTGGAAATTGGAGTAAAATTTAAAGTTACTTGAAGAGCAATTATTTTACATGCCCTGTGATTCCTCTGCCTTTAGCTGGTGCTGGGAGAAGAATCTTAGGCAGCAGAGAGAATTTTCTTGAATATAGAATGCATGGAACAGCAGTAAGTGAAGTAATCTCTGGTCACCAGGGCACACTGGCTCAACAAAGCTAATCTCCTTTCCTAGGTATCAGGGGACTTCGACAGCTCCAACACCAAGTTCTGGCTGCCAGGGTATTCTTTCAAATTCAGCCTTTTCCTTTCTTACAACCATTTAACAGAGGAATTATACTGCATTCTCATGATTAAAAAGCTAAAAGAAATAACTGAACCTCTATAAAACTAATCATAGATTATATTATCCCCTTGCATTTTTTTGAATATTTATCTTTAAGTGCCTGAAAATTTTTTAGGTATATCACCATTATAATTCAAAAGCCAGCCTCCTTGATGCTGCCTTTCAAATGGTTCAGAATAGAGACAGTAGTTTTTCTATCCTACTCTGTCTTGGAAATGGCATTCCACTTACTATTCAACAAACCCTGTTCATCTAGTTTATTTTCTTTGGCTCTTCATTCAGAAAGAAAAAAAAAAAAGGAGAGTTCCTAGAAAAGATTGTTGTTGTCAACCCTCAAAAAATCAGATAAATAATCCACTGTGTGTTCAAAACTGTTATTCACCTTATTTATTTCTGATTCTATCAATAAGCAAACCTCATTGGATGCTACTATACTAATTATGTGATCATTAGACAGAGAAATGGCATACTTATAAAACTATGCGGGTATCCTACCATGGTAATACAAGACACTGGTGATCATAATTTTCAACAGCCAATCACTGAGAAATGGTTTGAATGACCATTGGATCTATGTCAATATTGGTCATACTTTTATGTCACTCTCACAAAGTGATGCTATCTATGTGCAAGTCAAAAGCATTTGGTGGATCCTAGATGCACAGGGCTGGAATAATCCAAAGAAAGATGCTTATACCCTCACTCTCTGATAGGTTCTCTTTCTGCAGAACTGCATACTCCCTTCTTCCAGGAGGTTGTCACAGCAACAGAGTGCCACACCACCCAGAGAAGGTTGAGAGGACACAACCACCCAGAGAAGCCCAGGGCGGAGCAGATGAACCCCATTTATATCTGGACATTAGAGTTAATATTCTTTCTTCCTTTCCTTTTATTGGCTTTCCCTTTTCTTACCATGACAATGGTAAGATCCAAAGGACCAAGGCTAGGGTATGAGACTAGAGGAGAGGAACCAAATAATGAACTCTAGATCTTAGACCAAATGGAATTTTCCGACAAGGAATAATTGTATCTTCACATGGACTAGCTCATGAGTGTATGCTTTGGGGAAAAGATTTGTTCTGATGAAGCACTTCTGTATGTTAATCTTGGACTTATGTATTAAATATCCTATATCATAGTCCTCCAAATATACCTAGACTTTTAAGACATCACCATTAAGAATAAAGAAATAGAAATCATGTATTGAAAGTTTCTGTACTTTTCCAATACTCTTTAATGTATCTGCTCTTGTTCTTCCACATGCTTGCATGTATCAGTGATGTAAGCACAGCATTTGAGTCCTCTGTTCTAAGGAAGTTGCCTGGAATTGAGCTCCAAGCACACAAGGGCCACACAGAAACTGTGGCAGTAATGGTGCTTTATAAGATATCACACTGCAATGAATGTTTAACATATCACAACAAGGTTAGTAGAAGATGAGTACTCCTGTGATAGTATCAGTGAAATTATGACATATAATACCAAAATATGTTTTCCCTTCTAAGTTCCGAGGGATCTGAAATACAAGACTCCATTCACAAATTTGTGCCAACTTTGTTTCCAGGGTGACAGGTAAATGACAAAGAAGAGTGCTCACATTCCACAATCTCTCACCTACTTAGCAATGGAGAACCAATCAGGTTAGAAAAGAAAGCACTAAAAAAGCAGCATCCACCTACCTGCTTGGCACACCCTTGGGCAGGGTGTCCATTCACTGAAAGTGGTCACGATACAGTCTTTCTTACATGGGAGGAAACAGGGACGCACGGTTTCAGGTCGAGTAGAATCTGGACACCTGTCAATGTGAAGAGACCGTGTTAATGCCTTCTAGACACAGTAAGTGGTTTAAGATAGAACTATGAGATTTTAGAACAGAAAATACTAAGGCCCTCTTCTTCCCTTTATAGATGAGAGAAGAAAGACCCATGGAGCTAAAGTGACTCACTGTCAGAGGCAGAACCTAAAGCAAACTTCAGCTTTCTTGACCCAAAGACCAAAATAGCTTTTCACTATACAATGGGGGAAAAGAAGTTCTTGAAACTAATAAAAGACAAATGCCAAGAAAGAGTCTCATCATCAGCATAAATTCAAATAACATCACATTTTTTTTAGAATGTACTCATTGAAACTTTTTAATTTCTTTTTTTGAGTCAGGGTCTTACTCTGTTGCCTAGCTTATAGTACAGTGGCATAATCACAGCTCACCATATAGCCTTGACTTCCTGGGTTCAGGTAATGCTTCTACCTCAGCCTCCTGAGTAGCTGGGATTATAGGCATACACCATCACACCTGGTTAATTTTTAAATTTTTTTTGTAGAGATCAGATCTTGCTGTTTCCTATGCTGGTCTCAGACTCCTGAGCTCAAGCAATCTTTCCACCTTGGAGTGAGCCATCACATCCAGTCACAAACTAAAACATTATTAGTTTTTTTAAAATTTAGGATAATATGTCAAATTAGTGACATGTTACAAAAGGAAGAGGAAAATAAAAAGCAATGTATGAATATATTGAAAAACAAAAATCCTTAAAGGTCACTTACAAATACTATGCACCTTTGGTTAGTAACAGAATTCTAATTTAAATAATTGGCAGGTATATCTATAGAACAGGTAGATTGATGAGTTGGTGTAAGCAAGATATGACAGCCAGCAAATAAGAAATACAAGAACAATAGCAAAAGAAAGGCATCCAGTCTGTTATTTTGCTGAAAATTAATTTAATTTCCATATTTGGGAGGCAAGTAATATAAATAGTCAATGAATTCACAATCGCTAAAGTCTCAGAAAATAGCAAGCAAGTTTTGGTTTAGTTGCCTGCTTGCTTGTTTTTATGAGCACACAAGGCTAAAAACCACATTTATTATCTACTACAACAATGATAAACCAAGAAGGAAAACAGAAAAGCACTCTGCATCATATATTTTGTTTTTAAATTTTGTTTCCCATAAGTGTCTTATACAGAACAGAGACGCAGTATGTCTAAAGCTTAATAGCACAACCTCTGGATCAGATGGCCAGTGCTGTGTTTTGCCTACTGTCTTACAGTTACTCCTAACAGCAGTGAAAGGCATTATAATCTAGATTTTCAGATGATAAACTGAGGTACTGAAATGATAAGTAATGGAGCCAAAGGCATATAGAAACAAAGATTTGTAAATGACACAATAAAAAAATCACCACTCTATCAAGTTTAAACAGACAATTAATAGACTTCCAGTAGGAGAGAAGAGAGACAATGGAGGAGATAAATTTAAAAATAAATAATAGACTAAAATATTACACAGTTGACAAAGAGATGACAATTCAGAGTAAAAAAATCTATTAATACCAAGTGTATCCAAAAATGTCTAAGACATACATACAGGGGTTATCCAAATTTCAGGAACAAGCAAGAGAAGAAACTAATAATGGTTGGGGCAAAGAGGAAGAGAAGTAGGTCATTCAAGAAGAGGGAAGAATCAGACTGACATCAGAACTCATCAGTACACATCTTTAACATTTTAAAAAGAATACATAGGCAAAGCATGAAAGACTAAATTTTGTTTTGGGAAAAATGTTCCAAAATATGATTCCTGTCACAGTGAGTTCAAGACATAATGGGTACAGGATAGGAGATGGAAGGGTAAGGAAAAAGGGTGAAGACTTGGATGCCTGCTCCAACAGAGCAGGCATTCAGAGTTGATCTAAACATAAATGAAATAAAAAACAAGGTCATGTGGACAAAATTTTTGTGTCACCTCAAAAATTCATATGCTGAAGACTAACCTCCAATGTAATGACATTTGGAGGTGGCCTTTGGGAGATAATTAGATCATGAGAGTGGAACTCTTATGAATGACATTAGTGTCCTCATAAGAAGAGACTCCAAGGAACTTGCTTCCTCCCTCTGCTCTCCATCACATGGAGACAAGGAAGGCAGCCATGACTGGAACCCAACAACGCAGTCATCCTGATCTTGGACTTCCAGCCTCTAGAACTGTGAAAAATAAATCTTTGTTGTTTCAGTCACCCAGTCTATGGTATTTTTGTTATAGCCACCCAAACTGACCTAGGGAAAGTTCCTAAGAATATTAATTAAAACTGCTGATGTAGCAGAGCATGGTGGCACAGTCCTGCAGTCCCAGTTACTCAGGAGGCTGAGGTGGGAGGATTGCTTGAAGCCAGGAGTTTGAGACCAGCGTTGGCAACAATGCGAAATCCTGAGTCAACAGAAAAATAAAATAAAACAAAGTAAAAGTAAAAAGTATTAATAAAACCAGTCAACAGAATGCCAAAATTATGGGAGGAGTCAGAAGAGGTGCTAGTGTAAATGAGTCATGGTTTATTACTTTTGTAAGAACAAATCAAGAAATGACTATTTAAAGTGATAAATGTAGAGATAGATACATGGCTAATATGTAAAAATATAGAGTTAGAAGGTAAACACAAGAAAAGCAGAAGGGATAAAACTATATACTTGTGTTTGCTTGTATCAACATAAAGATACAGTAGAGGTAGAAAAGAAATGAATAACGAGCCGGGCTGGGTGGCTCAGCCTGTAATCCCGCGCCTTTGGGAGGCTGAGGGGAGTGGATTGCCTGAGCCCGCAGCTTCGAGACCCGCCTGGGCAGCGAGACCTCATCTCTACAATAAATCAAAAAATCAGCCGGGCGTGGTAGCCCGTGCCTATAATTCCAGCTACTTGGAAGACTGGGGCGGAAGGATTGCTGGAGCCCAGCAGGCGAGGCTGCGGTGGCCAGAAGCGGCCACTGCACTCCAGTCTGGGCAACCGAGGGAGACTCCAACTCAAAACAAAAAAAAGAAATGAATAACGGTGGTCAGGGACAAGGCAGGAGGAGGGAAGAGGATGAATGAGAGCCAGGGCAGCATACATAACACTTCTCACTCTTATGATTGGTGAGCCATGTGAATGCTTAACCAGTCAAAATCAAGAGAGAGAGAGAGAGAGAGAGAGAAACAAAACAACAGCGACTGTTAAAAAGTGGTTGCATTTGGGAAATGGGATACAAAACAGAGTAGGGGATGGGTGAGAACCAACTCCTCTCCATCAGCCCCTCTGTATTATTTTACATCTACTATGAAATATGTAATGCTTTGATCAAAAATAAATTATAATGAAAAATGTATATACTCATAGAAAAAAAGTTTCAATAAATTAATTCTTATTAGCGGCATTATTATTAACTACCCCTAACACACACATACATATATATAAACCATCTATCAAATAGATCAATTCAGCGAACACAACAAGAGAAGAGTATCTTTGTGAGGATATAGTGTTATTTAAACCAGCCACTCTGGTAAGGAAAATTCATAACATACTTCAGTAGGGTATGTAGCTAGCAAACACACACACACACACTCATTCCCAAGTTTTTTATTCATACTCTGAGGTCTACTAAAAATGAATTAAACTGTCATTTACTATAACTCCTCTTCAACCTCTTTTGGTATATAGCTGGGAATGAAAACACAATTGAGTAATGCCAATTTACTCTGTGTTTGGGGGGCGGTTATTGGGGCCCTCCATGGACTCACCCAACACTCCTACATTCACAAAATAGCTGAGAAATATTTATGGCACTAAACTTCAAGCTTTCTATAGAGGGTTGTTTATTTTGCAGGAACTTTATCTACTTCAATTAAGAGTAGGTATTACTCTCTTTTAGAAAATGAATATTGCCTACTTTGTAGACCCTTTATAATATCACCCACAATAAATGCTCACAGGGAATAATGTCAGTCACCATGAAGGACCTCTTCTTGCTCTCATTCTTCTCTTAAGTCCACAAGAGAAAAACAGTATCATTCCCTCAATGGTAAAGGTCCAGCTTACGTTACAGTGCTTTTCCAGACACAGTGAACGGAGGGCTTTCCTGGAAATGCATGAGATTTCTGCTCTGATAAGGAAGAAATATTCTCTTGTAAGTCAACTTGTCTATTTGTCATTTCTTTTGCCAATAAGGTTTACCTTTTCCTCAGGGTTTCAACCTCCTCTTCCTATTTATCTACATGTTGTCTACCCCTTCTTGCATTGCCAGATTTCCAATTTCCATAAATTTTCTTAGTCTTCCAAAATATTGTCTTTGACTATTAGCAACTTATGAGCACCTTTGCTTATAAAGGCTATAAGGTTTATTTTCTGTATCATTGTATTGTCACTCACTGAAAAAACTTTTGGCAGCTTTAATGCTATCGTGTCATTGTCTATGTGTATGCAGACACATGCACGCACTGTACAAACACTTATTTTGAATGCCTTGATGGCAGAATTCCATTTAAAATCATAACATTAAAATGCCAAATTTGAGCTCAGTGTAAAATATTTGGTAATGATAAGTGAATGACTGAATAGTAGTCTATACTATCGAAGCCTGAAGACAAATAAATCCCCGGGGGATATTAGGCTTCTTTTCTCTCTTTCTCTCTTTCTCTCTCCCCGCTTCTTTCTTTCTTTTTTTAAAGCAGGATTTATTGAGAGGACAGAAAAACTCCCACAGTGGGAGAGGACACCAGAAGGCTGTGCTAGGCTTATTTCTTTAGCCATTTCTGCAACAAAACTGAAGCCCAGAAACCCAGAGAAACATGAATTAACTTTTTAGTTAGTAAGCATATATGGTCCCTTGCCTTGTGTCATAATTTTACTTTCTACCTTCTAGTAACACTCTGATCCTGAATGTTCTCCATAAAAGGTGAATGTACTCCACTTCAATACATATATTTTCCCAGATTTGCAATGTATTGTTCTTTAACTCTTGTCTCTTGGCCACACTGTAGGCTTCATCTCCTGGGAGCACTGTGCTGAAATGCATCAAATTGAGCTACAAAGACCTGCCATTTTTCAGTTATGCCTTCATGATCAGTCATCTGACCCAGGAGCTGACGTATTCATCTCAATCAGCTAGATGGGGCAAACCTGCCAACTCTTTAAACGTTAAATGTTTAAATGGAGCTATTTATTACGATATCTCACAAAATGCCAGGTGTTTTCGCTATAAAGTCAGAAAGTGCCTTATCAGGAACTTTGAAAGGCTTTGAGTTATGTGTTTTCAATCTTTATATATATTTTGCACACTGGTACTGGGGAAAGAAAAAGCTTTGAATAGTGAAACAAAACCAAACACAATTCCAGAAATATCCCAACAAGTTTTCACTCTGGTTCAGTTGTTCCCTAGCTAGTTCTCATTTTCTGATATGATCAGTTCTATTACTCGAACAATGGTAACATTCTCACCTATACAATTACATGGAAACCAAGGCACCAAACCAGGGATGCAAGAACTTTCAAGAAACTCCATGCCTCTCAGTGCAGTGGGTTTAGAGATAAATGCACATTATTTTAGCCCACCAGGCCCATGGAGGCATGCTTCCTTCTCTCTTTTCTGGTAGCCACTCTTTCCTTAGGATATTTGTTTCTTCCTTCATGTTTCTACTTCCCCACCTGCCCCCCAAGGACTTCATATGTGACAAGGGATTTTTTTCCCCCACTGCAATAGCATTCACATGGAAAAGAACAAAAATATATTTTAAGGGGCATAGCAAAAGATACTCTCTATTGCTGATAATCTCACTAGGTGCTTCACTGGACACTAGGTATTATTTTCTTAGCTCAATTAATCTCATTAACCTCAAGAATTTTAATTAACTTTACTAAAGTCAATGCAGGCTGCTCATGTCTAGCAAGATTATTTGGAGACATACAGTACGAATAAAAACTAGGTTGTTAAGTCTCCAGCCTCATTAACAGTACAAAAAGTAATTAGCAATGTCTTCATATATGTGTCTGTGTTAGAGGAAACATCTGTGCAATTGATTCTTCTGTGTTGGTAAACCACGGCAAAATTGAAGGTGATTCACTGTAATAATATTTTAGTCTCACTTATATAAATTTTAAATAAATGTATATTAGTTTATAAATTATGCTTTAGCTATAAACTTTCTTTTCTGTGATTTTTTTTGTCACAAAACATCTTAAAGTAAGCTGATGTGCTTTGAGACCTTTATAAAAAACTGTTACCAAAAATAATTATAAGAATACAAGAAGAAATAGGTTTGAACATATTTATTTGTTCTGTTTGGTGATTTGAACATATAACTCAATTTTTCCTGTCCAAAAAGTTCCTTAAAATGTGATGATAATTCATTCAGTAGGTATCAGTATCAATTCTAATGCCCCTTTGTTAAGAAATAAACAAATTACATTCATGTCAAGTGAATTTTTCTTGCTGTGGTTCAGAGCTGAAAAGTATAGAAAGGAGATCAGACTGCAGACTTGATAAATTTTCTCATCACTATGAAGAATAATAGTTTGCTGCATTTTTGTAGGGTTTACTCCTACACCTAAGCCATACTTACTTTTAGCTTTATATTCATCTTAAGGTTTCACGCATTTTTTCATAAAGTTGAAAATGTAGGTCATAAAAATAACATTATCTAGGCTGCAGTCTTTCTCAGATAAAAGGATTCTTGAGTCTACATAAAACCCTTATAAAACTGTTAGGATTTCACCATAACCCCATAAATTAGGTTATCGTGTGAACTATGTCATACAAAAGTTTATTGTCCATGTTTGTCTATAACTACCATTGATGCATTGATCTAATCTAGCCATGTGGTTCTATGGCTACCAGACAAATTGAAAAATCCAACTAACAGTTGATTTTCCCCAAAATTCCACAAGCAATGTAGCATTAGATTCTAGAACAGAAACAATATTTATGCACTAATAAGAACAGGTCATATGGATGACATGTTCCTTCCTCTTCATGATAACCTGCTTTGCCAACATATATCATGGAGATAAAATATTGTTTCTTGATGCAAAAGACAAACATCAGCTTCTCTTAATCGTCAACTCCTCATATCCAGTTCTTGTCAAGCCCTATCACTCCCCTCCACCTAAGTCTAGTTCATTCATAGACTCCTGAGATGTTTCTTCTAACTACATGCCAGGTTGCAACAATAAAGAACACTCAGCCCCAGAGCTCTGGCAGCCACATTAGTAGGAAAGAAGATCAAGTCTTCCTGGGTATGCTTTGCTTCAAGTCACAGTTATTTTCACATATAATCAGAACCATCTGCTCATCAGATGCTCTAACTCCAGCAGTGGGCAGTTCCTGTCCCTTAATTGAGCATTTCTGATTTTCCTTACAGCCAAAGTGGCTTCTATGGCAATGTGAATAAGGCCCAGAACCCTTCACCACGGTGCCCCAGATGACATTATTCAGGTGTTTGAGAGGCCCATAATAGAAGCACAGGTTGGACTAAATTAGGCAGAATACCAAATGTATTTTGCCTATTTTGCCAGGAGGAGCAGAGGTGTAGTTAGAGGGCTAGGGCTTGATGCTACCAAGATTTGTTCTGATGCTTCTGGCATCAACTTCACTCTTCCTGCTTTCTCCATCAGATCTGACCCTATCTGTGGCAACTCTCAGCTCATATGCTTAGAGTATCATGAACAGAAAGAAGAGTTTCATTTTCCCAGCTTGAAAATTCCTGCAAAAGGACTCTAAAATGCCTAGCTTATGACACTAGTCCAAAGCTTGCACCAGCCCATCTTGGTGATACACCACATGACTGGGGTGGGGTCTCCAAATATGGCCACTGAGAAATCTCTATGAATAGACCAGTCATCCAGTTCCTGTACCCTGCATAAGGCCCTTCCGTTTTATTCTCATGGACTTGAGAAAGAGATACATCTCATTTGGCCTGGAAATAAGACTCGTCACAGCTGAGTTCTCAAGTCAATTACTTTATTTCCTCCCATCACTTAAAATTGTTCTTGATCATTTTTTATCTCTATATCCTAGCTCCCAAGCTTACTTTTCCCTACCTTTAAAAAATGTGTATCCCTATGTACAAAGAGTATAACATGCATGATATTATAACCTACTTGAGGGCATGGATTTGTCTAACAAAAATGGTTGTATGGATGCATCTACTCACTGTTGGAAAGATCTGTGGAATCTAAAGAAGAATAAGGCACAATCCTATAATTCAAAGCACAGAACTTATCTTTATGTGAACCTAATCTTTATGTAACTTTTAGAAGAGTAAAATATACTGAGTAAACACTAGAAAAGTTGATTATCCAAATACATCCAATGCTTGCAAAAATTATTTTTATCCATGAACAAATACATATATCACAAATGCATTAGTGATATACATCTTATCTGTGTTTATCTGTTTTTTAAGGCACATGTTTCAGTATTTAAGAGTCAAACAACAACAACAAAACTCTCTTACTCTAAGACAGATCCAGACACACTGTTTGCTTGATAAAGCTTTCAACTAAAAATACTTAACTATGCAATAATAAAATTCACTTTCAGTAACAGACTGATAATACCTTTTGGACATCACTTGTCCTACATGACTCTTGACACAGAAGACCCTCCGTGTCTGGATGCCCACACCACACGTGGCTTCTCCATTCCAGCCAATGGTTGCATTCAGGGCAGTTACCAATGTGTCCTCAGAACAGGGGCCCCAAGGTGATGTCTCCCAGTAAAGCTGCATGCACGAATGGTCATTGCATAAACGGTATTCTTGAAGGGCCTGACTAGGGGGACATGGTTTTCCACCTAGAAAAAGGTAAAATAAAAAAATTTGTTATTCTTGTTTTTTATTATCTTGCTGTTTTGATGGTTTAGAAAATAGTCTTATTGGTGTAGTTTTCCAAAGGCCTGAGCTACTGTATCTTTTGTCTTGAGCAACAATATAAGGATAACATATTACAATCTTCTCCACTAAATAACAGTTAGCGGTCAATCAGATTATAAAAATAATTGAGTCTACTGTCCACCTCTGGGACATATATATATGAGATATACTCCAAAGAATTCTGCTTTTTTTTAAAAAAAGAATACTATGCCCACAAAAATTAGTTAGCTAAAATAGTCCATGACTTAAAGTGATATTAGATTGAACACACACACACACACACACACACACACACACACACTCACACCCCTTATGCATGATCTTTCTTTTCTAAGGGAGGCATTATTTTTCACAGAGAACCATTTTAAGAAACCCATCTTCCATCAAGCAGTGCATTTTACTGCAATTTGAGAAATCCAGAAATATCTGCGAAAATTTGGAGGAAAAAGCCCATTCTTAAACTCTGAAATAATACCTGAAAAGGCACTATTCACTGACAGCGGGGCCAGACAGATGTGCAGCCTCCCACTCTTGGGTGAGTCAGAAAGCCAGACTTCATTACTATCCTTTTTGTTTTCTTCTCAATTTTATATCCATGTAAAAAGCGGTATTTATCTAAAGTATTGATCTTTTCCTACTCTTCTGCACTGTAATGGTTTATTTCATGGGCCAAATGCCTAAGATTTGTGACCTTGGTTTTGTTATTCTTGATATTTTTTCCCCATTAAATATTGCTGACTCCCCCCGCCCGTGCCACTTTGAGAAATATAAAAGACAAGAGAAGGAAGCAACTGCACTTTAACAATGTGAAAATATTCATTTATCTTGACCCTGGCCCCATTTCTTAGATCAAAGAACAGAATCTTGTTTAAAAAGGAGTTTCTCGTGGCCAGTGGCCACACTACCCTGCTGTTCTAATGAAGTCCTGGGCAGACAACGCCAAGGGAGGATATGAAAGAAATGACATGTGTCTGGGAACAGAGACCATCACTTTAAATGATAGGAACAGCTGCTCCTCTAATTTGTTCTGATGTCACCTGCTTACATTCCCATAGCACTTTTTAGCTTCTTCAAAGCCATTTTCACAGCCTTCATGCCCTGCCTCCCCCCTCCGATTAGAATGCTGGCATGACAGAACAGAAAACCAGGGTGCACAGATCAGGTAGTTTGCAGATGTTAGTGGTGGGTCTCAGCATAGAGGCCATGTCTCCTGATTCCTCATTTGGAGCTCTTTTTTATCTGACACATTCTAATTATGTTTCCAACTATTTGAGCTATCTAAACCTGGCTGTTTGTCAACCCAACTCTGCTTTCTTCTCTAAGAAGTATATTAAAAATAACTTCAATCTCATTGCCATGGCCTATACATAGGTATGGTTACAACAATTCATGTAAACACGTAAACTCAGCAGAGCTCAACTAGAGGATGAAAGAAAAAAATGCATGCATGGAATTGGAACCGTTGATTTGAGTTCAGGGAATAGAGATCTCATCACCGTTGTATGGCTACTTCTGCAATATAGACTTCTCTATCACATACGAAAAATAATAGTAATAATTGAGCTATAGAATCTGGAGTTGAAACTTATTCTGTTACTCACCTTCTCCAGCCAATGCCAAGATAGTTCTTGACCGGATCTGTTTGCCATCTGAGTTTTTATTTGAACAGGACTGGGAACAGGAAGACCACTCTGTCCACTGGCTCACCACACAATCCATTCTGCAGGGAATTTCACAAGCCTTCCGTTCAGGAGGCGGAGGTACTGGGCAGAGACTCCCTGACACATCTTCTCCTGTAATCAAACAGATTAAGACAGGTGGTGATTAAGGCATAATCAAGCCAGCCCAAGGAAAATTCAGGATCATTTCTTCCTCTATTACTTCAGCTTAAAGTGCAAAAAAAAATATGGTTTCTTCAGCCATTCATAATATTTATGTTTATATTTATGTCAAGAGACAATCTGTCATTTAGAAAGGTAGATACTATAGCAAAACAGCTATTTTTTATTATTCACAGGGGCAAAGTTGACTTCATCCAGGAACAATTTAGCCATAAATGGCTGGAGATGGACATGGTTGATGTGTTACTGACAACTATATGTAACAAGCATATTCTTTTCTTCAGAATAAAGATCAGAGTAGCCTGTTGGCCTGAAAAAAAAAATTTATGTTGAGCATTCTAATCTACTCAATTTAAAAGAATTTTTATCATTTTAATTTTGGGGAGGTGCAGTTACCTCCAAATATGTAACTTTAAGCAAGATTCTCACACAATAACTCTTTTGTTCTCTTTGTGCATAGTGGTAAATAATTTGAAAGTAAAATGGAAATGAGCCTGGGGCTAATATTATACAATATGTTGACATAAAAGTTGACAGCCAGTCTGAAGTTCTTCCTAGTACATTTACCACTGAATGGTCTAATGCAACATTAAACCAAAAAATAACTACACTCAAACATATGGCACAAAGACACACCAAATATCAAGAATTCCCAATTATGCTTTTGCCCCAGTGTCTTTTTATAAATACTATTTCCAATCTTTGGATATTATCTCATAATACAAGATTTTTCAGAAAGTATAAAATAATGGAGAATGGTGTCATAAAATGAACAGATGTTAAAACTAAAGGGATCATTTCAAGTTACTTTTCCATATCTCAAATTACAATAATTTCTTAAACTATCATTTAGGGTATTTACTTGCCATTATTAGAATTCAAATATTCCTCTTTATAGATGATAATTCAACTCACTATTTTTCCCATTCACAGGCTCCTCATAAAAAAACAGAGGACACAAAGAATAGTAGCATCATTTACTGTTTGAAATAACAGCATAAAATGTGGAATGATAACTATAGCAGAGAGGCAGTTTTGTTTTCGTGACTTTATGGCTTTCAAATTCTCTTCTTAGGATCTGACTAACACAAAAAATAACAGCAAAGGGCACCAGTATTTATTGAGCATCTCCTTCGTGCCAGGTACTGTGTTTTGTTTATATTACTCAGGCTTTGCATATGTTGCCTGGTCCTCTTAGGAAATTCTTAATGCAGTGTGATCCATGTCATCTCTCATAATAAGGACTCAGAGGGTCAGAGAAAAGTTTGCTCATGGGCACACAGGCCTTACTGGGAATCGAATCCATACTCTCTGACTCTAAAACTTCTGCTTTTCCCATTAGCCATGTTGTGTCTAATTCCAAAGAGATGGATATTCTTTTTCTGAGGAAGTAAATAAAGTCGACAGTGAGCAAGACTGCCTGAAGGAGAAGATAGTACACGGCTAATATCTGCATTCATATTTGTAAATGAGGCCAGGCTCATTGCCCTTGAGGTACAAATAAAGCATTTCAAGCATATTATGAGAAGTAATAGAGATTCTAGCAGATAATCAAGCTCTAATCATTTTCTTTTCAGTCTCATTCTATTTTCAGGTAGAATACACACTGTACACACACACACAGACACACACACACACACACCAGCTACAAGGTAGCATGTTTACAAGTACAGAAATAGGCAGGCCAAACAAAACAAAATACCCAACCTACATCTAATCAAAATTTAATATTCACACTTATGAATATTATTAGCATAAGTTTTACACAAAACACTTTAAAGCAATGTCTTGCAAAATTTTTTTGAAGAATAAGAAATTTGTAGGGTTCTTATGACTAAAAGTGGAGGGAAAGTTGAGCAGTACTGAATTAAAAATAATAAAATTGGAGTTATTACTAAAAAACTTAGGGTGTTGAAAATGCTGATATACACTTTCTAGGAAGGAAATGGGATATGATGACCTTTCAGTCTTATTTGATCAAGGGCCATCCTTTTTGAAGAGCATCTCTCTCCCTGAAATGACATTTTTATAAATAGGCTTGGTAAAATTCTTCCTTAAAGAATTATAAAATTCCCTGAATTGTACCCCACATCTTTAAAAGAAAAAATTAAAAGAAAAAACCAGAAATGTCAAGAATAAAATAAATAAAATTATCAACTACTATTTGCTGAGCACATACTATGTCCAGGGCATTCAACAGGATAAAAATAGACAAGGTCACTATTATTTACTTCCTTAGAACTCTTGATTAACAATAGAGATGAGCTATGAATACATAATAGTAAAGCCAAGTCCAAAAGTAAATGTCAAGCTGCAATTGTGTGATTCAAACAGAAAATAGTGTAGTGGTTTAAGGAAGAGAAGAATTTCTGGGTGAATGACGTTATTCCTTTCAACAAAGGGAAAGAAAAAAGCAAATAATTAGCGGCAATGAGGGAGGGTTCTTGGGGCAATGAAAAGACAAATAAAGGTTACGTAGGAAAATATAAGGTATCTGGAAGACACTTAATACTGAAGGTGCATGAGGAGGACAGAAAGGTCATGTTGGAAGACTTCTGAATCAAATTCTAAATGACTTGCACTGACGTACAAGTTTTATTGTATTTCCGCCTTCCTTAAATTTCCACTTGCTCCAATTTTTTGTGACCCAAATGTAACATTCACCCCATCATCACACAACCAGCGCCCTCAATATTCACTTCAGATAGTCAAATACTTTTTAGAGCCTAAGCCTTCTTACACACTGACATACCTATTTTCTCAGTGCAGTTAAATGTCAATACTCACCAATATTTTGATGGCTTATCTATACGGCTAATTCAGAAAAGTGAGCAAGCATGTTAGACTTTATTTAAGAAAGCCAAACTAATAGTCATAAACATATCTTGCAATTCTTGGTAAACTATTTCATAAGATATCTTGCCAAAGGAAGCTGCACAATGAAGTCCCAACTGCAATGTATCCTAATCAGACACTATTAAGTGTCTTCAGATGAATCCTAGCCACCAATATTTGCCCTTTTTAGGACATCACTTAACTTTTTTGAGCTTCAGTTATGTCATTTGTAATAATGAAATAATAACATTTGTGTTTCAGAGATAGTCTAAGGATGAAGATTTATGTATGCAACATATATAACAAGGCATCTAACACATGGCGAGTTCTCAATGTACAGGAACCTTAAAAAGTGTTGCAAAGACATCTACTGTGAAAACTAGTGGCCCTCTTCATCTGAAAAATCTTGATATGTATGTAATAGCCATGAAAAACACTTGTTTTGCTATTCGTGTTTGTGTACAAATGACTACCAACAGCTCCACAGATTGGTTTATATAAAATATTTAAAAATTTATAATTATACAGATCATTTTAATGACATAGTTGGCTAATCTAAGCCACTTAAGAGCCAAAAATAAGCACTTGAACCTAAATAACTTCATCTACCCATCTACATTGGTATAATTATCTTATCATTGTACAGAAAGAACCCATCTCAAAAGAGGAGCATTTATGTTTTCCTGTTTTTATTTTATTGGATGGATCAATGAGATCAACTGAAATCTCAGGCAAGCATGGAAAATAAAGCAGCAGATGGTATAGAAGCTTAGCCATTAAAAGTGATTTTCACAAGCTCCAATAATCTAATGTCATAATAAAATAGAATATATTTAAGAGGAAAATTGAATTCATCTTTCAAGAAGACTCTAAAATTACTTCCAGTCCTGACCAGGCTCCCTGGGATCAATAATAGCAAACTTTATGTTCTTTCCTAGTAGAGTAGGTATATTTAAACCATTTGTGATTCTGACAACATGGAATATGCTTTGACTGTATCACTTTGTTTCTTGAAAATAATTTAATATGGTGAACCTCACATATAATAAAATTAGCCATTTTAAAGTATCACTTAAGTGCATTTCATACATTCAAATGGAATGTAACCACCACCTCAACCCATGACAAAATATTTTAACCACTCCAAAGTAAAGCCCCGTATCCATTAAGCAGTTTATCCCTGTCACTTATTTCCCTTAGCCTCTGGAAACCACACATTTATATTTTGGCTCTATAAATTTCTCTGTTCTGAATAGTTCATATAAATTTAAATGTTTCAATGCAATTTGTGATTTTGGGGGGGGTCTTTTTTCTTTCTTTTTTAAATTTTTCTATTTTTTCTTTTTTTTCTTTGCTTTTCAATCTTTTTTTCTTTTAAAGATGTGGGCTACAATTCAGGGTTAGGTGTATAAATGTTCTTTATGCAGGTACCCTTGTTGGTGAGATGTGCCCCTCCTTCCCCTAGCAGTTTCCCACTACTGCCAATCCCTTTCTTATAGTATTATGATAATTGTTCAAGGTCCACTTATAAGTGAGAATATATGGTACTCTGTTCTATGTTTTCTATGTTTCTGTGATAGATCGCTGAGTATGATCAACTCTAAATCCATCCAAGTTGCTGTGAATTCCATGTTTGTCCTTCTTTGTGGTTGCATAACATTCCATCGTGTATATGTACCACATGTCTTTTTTTTTTTTAACTTAACAATATTTTGTAGGCTCATCTACATTATAGTATGTTTCAGTACTTCATTCTATTTTTGAATGAATAATATTCCATTGTATGTGTATATCAGAATTTATTTATCTATTTGTCTGTTGATAGACATTTGGGCTGTTTCCTTATTGTGAGTATTGTTGCTATGAACATGTGTAAACATGTACTTGCTTGAGTACCTGTTTCCAATTATTTTGGAATATATATAGGACTGGAATTTGAGGTCATCTTCATTATCCAATTTTGTTTGCTTGTGATTATGGGGGCTGTGGCACAAATAGCCAGATGACAAGTTCTCGGCTACATTCTAATACCTGTCCATTCCTAGCTAAAATCAAAAGTACACAGATGAAATGATTCCTGAACATATACATATATTTAAGATTATTTAAGAATTTTTTTGCCAGTTTAAATGTATATACTTAAAAACAAAGTATAAATAGCTCATGGCAAACTGTCTGTGGCACTGGTCAAGTAATTATATAAATTTAACACTGACACGATTATCAGAGTTTGGGCTTTCTATATCAGAATAACATTTAAACCATAAATATGCTATATACTACATCCTATGGCATTCTTTGCTTTGTGACCTTTAAAAAACTAGAATTTAATATTATGAGCTATTATATATCTTTTATAACAATGAACAAACAACATAATCTATAATTCTTACTTTCTATCCTAGACTACAGGTGTCCAAAAAGAGAAAAAAATAATTAAAGATATGGACAAAATAGAGAAAAGAAAGGGGAAAAAAAAAACTCAGACATTCACAAATCTACAGTATGAACTGAAAAGCAGACCAGCATTCTGTTATGATACAAGCTATAAATTACCTTACTCTTCTAAAAATAAGGCACACTGGGTACTTTATTGATATTTCTTCTTGTATACTATTATACTATCTACAAAAATAATGGAAGAGTTATTGAAAATACTCTACATATCATAAAATTTTATGTTCTATTTAAATCTCAGAAAAGAATGCCAATAAACCTTGATTAAATGCTTGCTGACAGCTGAGTAAGATATCAACAGACAGTACATAACAAATTTAGTGGAACTCATATGCATTTAATTCCATTTTAAAAATCTAAATGTTACCTCCTCAAAAGCAACTAGCTCCTGGCCACTTCTGGACAGAGATCCTACTAAGCTAAGGAAATATTTATATTTCGAACCAACAAAATATGGAACAAAAGCTAAGGGCAAAACAGAAGCTATTTGAAACATCCTAATATTGTCAGCAATGTAATTAATGTCTCTGCTAATTTCAGAATTTGAAGCTTGTATGTCTATCTAGTTTACAAATTTATGAAGACAAAGAAACTTGCTATTAAGTATTACAATATTAATGATAACAAAAACAACATCAATGACTGCAATAAAATAACAATAGCACCTGATATTTAGGAAAGCTTACAGTGGGCTAAATGCTAGCTAACCACCTAACATGTAGGTTGTATTGAATATTAACATCACTCATTTGGAACTATTGTTACAAGTGAGGCATGAAGAAATTTTAAAACTTGCTTGGAGTTTTTATCTTGCACAGTTGGTAAGTGTCTAAGCTAGGCCCGAAAAACAGATCTGTCAGATGTTATCAGCTCTGTTTTTATCCAGTATGGGTTGTGTTGCTTCCTGGCTCGTATCTTACAATGTCTTTCTCTTTACATTACTTTTAGCAAGTACAAAACCATAAAGAAGGGACTCTACACAATTCATCCTCAGCTCATCAGTAAATCTAGTTTTGGCGGAGTAAGCCCAAAAGGACTTGATTATCTGAGGGCTGCATCATGGGATGGGGTGAATTGGACAATACTTTTCAAACATGAAAAAGATAGGCAGATGGGAAACAGCTCAGAAGGGAGAGATGGGAGGGAAGAGTGAAATGCAAGGTCAAATGGGAAGACTAAAATGGAACAGTCAGCAAAAGCAGTCCAATGAGATAAATGATACAAACACAAGCAAAAGATATAATAATGATGCAAAGATGCTCACAAAGTGAAAAACAGTGAAACTCTAAGAGCTGATAAAAGGAAGAGAACATAAGAGCAAAAGCTAAAATGAACACGGGAGGAAAACCCAAGAGAAACACTAAAATGAAATAATAACAACTGAAAAAAGAAAACAGGGCTTCCAAGATAAACACGTTTACAAAAGCCAGGAGTTAGCTGAAATTTCGTCTTCATAGCAGGTGAACTGTTTGTTCCAGAAGCCTAACTGAGCAGTCAAACAAACTTCCTCAACATTCAATAACAAAATAATAGCAGCTAACACTTTGATCACTTAGAATGTACCCAGCACAATATTGTTAATATTCTACAAGTATTAGCTCATTTAACCCTCAAAGCGTTAAAGACAGTAAACATATACATAGCACTTAGTTTATGTAAGTTTCTGCTCCAGAATTACTGATATTCATTCATTTAAACTCCACAATAGTCCTATGAAATGGAAATGTCATGCTTTCTTTATAGATTAAGACACTTAGTCTTGGTAAGTTGCATAACTTGTGCAAGGACAAACACAAGTAAATGGTGGAGCTTAGATTTGATGTGGACAACCTAGCCCCAGAGCCTGTTTCTTAACCATGATTCTCTATTGATACTCGTGTCTTCTATTCTTTCTCAGGACAGGGCTGAGAAAGGCTCAATCCAGTGGAAAGTGTAAATATGATCAAAGCTTTAGTACATGAATACAGTACTACATGTTACTCAAGTTGAGGAAAGATGTGAGAGAAACAGACTATGATTTAGGAGCTAACTACAATTGCTCAAAAAGAATCATGTACAATGTAACAAAATGTCTTAGTGCTAAAAATGTCACATTTCTTTGGATCCAGTTGCATATCCCAGGAGGAAGCATTTCATGTGTAAAAAGTTTAAAAAGTGATCACTATGACTTAAGTGTGGGGGGAAAAAAACCCAAACCTTTTTTTTTTTCTTTCCCTAAAGATGGCAATCTGTTTACAAGCCCAGATTTCAGCTTGGTAGTTGCAATGAATAAGAGTGGGGTGAGAACGTATCCATTTAAAGTAATTCAGTCAGGCTCCCTGGTTCAGCCTGTAATCCTAGCACTTTGGGAGGTCAAGGTGAGTGGATTGTCTAAGCCCACCAGCCCCCGCAACTTGGTGAGACCTCATCTCTACAATAGATAAAAAATTAGGTGGGCATACGCCTATAGTTCTGGCTACTTGGAAGGCTTCCACCGGAGTCCAGTAGGTTGATGCTGGGGTGCCCGTGAGCGTGCCACTGCACTCCAGCCTGGGCGACAGAGTGAGACTCCAACTCAAAAAAATAAAAAATATAAAAAGTAACTTAGCACCTCATGATAAGACTGCTTTCATGTCTCAGGTTTTCAATGTTTCTCCTCCTCTCTCCTTTTCTTCTTTCCTTTGAGCAGCAGCCATGTGTTAGAAGAATATGTGTGTATCAATGTTGGATATGTTCTGTGGATTTTGTTGGTTCTCTAACTGAGCTATTCCCATCAAGTTGGTGTTTGTGTAATATTACCTAGTCTTTGAAGGTGCACCTGCAGCCACTGCTAATTTCTAGGGTTCCTGTCACAGAACTCACATCTGATTTGGAGGTCCACATACATTACATCCACCTACACCAAACTCCAAGCAGTTTTCTGAAACCACATCCCACACAGGACATACAGGAATTTCAGGGTCACTCCTATGTCATAAATAGGCCCATGGAGACCTGGTTGGGAGGCTGGGAGCAGCTAGCTCAGACCCATTCTGTGCCCAAACACTGTGTATCATTTTCTCTGTTTTTAGTTTCCCTTTAACCTACCTCAAATTTCTATGGACTTCATTTCCTCAACCCAGCGTTTCATCTGCAGAATGAGAGGGCAGCCGGCAACCCTCACCATCTACTCTCTTCTACAATCCTTCTCAGGCTCCTCCCTGCTGACCCAGAAAACTGGTCAATGTCAGACCCTGAGTCCATTGGGCATTCTTCTTGGGATGTGAAGGGTGCTATTAGGAATTTACAAAACACTTTTCTCCTATATGCCTGGTTCTTGCATATGAATGCCAGATTTTCAGAATTATTGTCTCTGACATAAGCTTCAAATTTCCAGTTTGTGGCACTGACTTTTTTCTGTCTGTTTGTATTTGAGAGATAATGATCCTAATTTTTCCAAATGCAGTGCATGCCTCAAAAATCAACGGGGGAGGGGGTCTTGTCCAAAAGACACAGAAGAAATAAAGCATGCTAATATATCTCAAAATACGATCTGACGACATCAACTTAATGTGGAAGCCTTGCTTCTTATGAAAGTTTTACAGACAGATTCTGTATAACTTTAAAAAGATTAATTCAGAATAAAATACTGGAATAAGTGACCTTTGTAATGTAGAAAGTGCTTCTTCAAAGGAGAAATCTTAGAACAAATAAACAGCGCATAATAATAGACAGAATATTTGATGAGGAGTTGTGACATCTAGGTCTCAGTTTTGACACCTAACAAAATATGACCTTGGAAAATTGTTAAGCTTCTCTAATTCTAAAATATCTGCAATAAGTAGGGAGGAGGGAGAGTACTACTGTCCTTGATTATATTATTGGATCTGATGATGGATCAAAGAAGTGAATGTAAAGTAATATTTTTTAAATTGCAAGCACAATTTGTATATATACACATATATATGTATAACAATATGTGTGTGTGTATATATATATATATATATATATATATATATATGCACATATATATAACGTGGCTTGTTATTATTGGTGAAAGGAGAAAAAGGCAGTCCAAATAGAAAAATGATTTGGGTCAAAGATACTTTCTCTCTTCTCCATCCTAATTTTGTCTTAGATAGAAAAATATAAGAGCGACTGAAATAATTATGAAATCAAAAATAGTATCACTAATTTCATCTAGCTATATTGCTAGCTATGCAGAAAGAAATTTGGACCAACTTGAACATAAAGTAAAACTTCAGGAAGTATTTCAAGTTATCTAGAATTTTTTTAATATTTGAAAAATCAACATTTTTACCTTAGATTAAGTCAATAGAATAAATTGATAACATATCACTAAAGAATAATCATTTCTCTCTGTAACTTATCTTCAGAAACATAATTTTAATGTCTGCACATGAGAAATGTATCATAATTTATTTAACTACCTCACTATAATTGCACAATTAAGATGTTTTTCATTTCTCTATGATAAATAACACTACAAAAAATACTCTTGGCCATAAATTGATTACCTGCTTAAGAATAAGTTTCTAGAATTGGAATAACAAAGTGAAGAGATAGGAACTTCATTAAGGTTCTTGGTAGAAAAAAGTTGCCAATTTGCTTTCTTTTTTCATTATTTATCATCACTTACAGCTTTTTAATGTATATAAAATAACATTCAGTCTTTGTGTCATATAGTTCAATGGATTTTGACAAATACATAATTTTGTATCCACCATTAAAACCAGGACATAATGCAATTCTATCAACACAAAAATTTTGCTTGAGCTGTCCCATTTTAGTCAATTTCTCCCTCTAGTCCTTACCCTTGGCAACCACTAATCTATTTTCTGTCCCTATAGTTTTGCTCTGTTCTTCTAGAATGTCTCATATATAAAAAGTATACAGTCTATCCTTTGGGTCTTTTTCACTTAGCGAAGTGCATTTGAGGTTCATAAATGTTGCTGTCTCTATGAATAATTAATTATTTTTTCTTGCTGAGTACTATTGCCTCGTATGAATGTAGCACAATTTGTTTATCCATTCTCCTGCTAAAGGACATTTGGGTTGTTTCCAGGTTGTTTTTTTTTTTGAGTTGGAGTCTCACTCTGTCACCCAAACTGGAGTGCAGTGGCACGCTCCCAGCCACTGCAGCTTCGACCTGCTGGGCTCCTGCGATCCTTCCGCCTCAGCCTTCCAAGTATCTGGAACTACAGGTGTGCGCTACCACGCCTGGCTAATTTTTGATTTATTGTAGAGGTGAGGTCTCGCCAAGTTGCCCAGGCGGGTCTCGAACCTGTGGGCTCAGGCAATCCACTCACCTCTGCCTCCCAAAGCTCTGGGATTACAGGCTGAGTCACTGAGCCTGGCCTGTTTCCAGGTTTTAGTAATTATGACTAAAACTGTTAAACAGTTTTTTGTGTGAATATAAGTTTTCTTTCTCTTGAGTGGATAATTAAGAGTGGACTTGCTAACTTATATGGTAAGTATAGATTTTAAAAGAAACTGCCCAACTGTTTTCCAAAGTAGCAGTAATATTTTCCCTTATCATGAGCAAAATATGAGATTTCTAATTGTTCTGTATCCTGACCAATACTTGGTATAACCACCTTTTTGGGGTTGTTCTTTACTAAATTTGTATCATACTTACTGGCATGTAGTGATATTACAGTCTAATTTTCACTTTAATTTTTCTAATGACTAATGACGTTGAACGCCTTTTCATGTGCTTATTTGCCATCTGTATATGTTGTTTGGTGAAGGGCCTTATCAAATATTTGGTTTGTTTATTTATTTGTTTGTTTATTGGAGCAGGATTTATTGAGAGGACAGAAAAGCTCCCACAGTGGAAGTTGACCCGAAGGGGTTACCCCTGTTTTGTTTTGCTTTTTTTTCGTTGAGATGTTTGTTTTCATATTACTGAGTTTGAACGTTCTTTATTCTAGAAAGAAATCCTTTGCAAATGTATTTCATAGTCTGCGGTTCTTCTCTTCATTTCCTTAACAGTGTCTTTTACAGAGCAAAAGTTTTAAATTTGCTAAAGTCCAATTTATCACCCTTTTTTAATGGATTATGATTTTATGCCATATTCAGTTTGCTTTTAAAATACCAAATTTTCAGAAAGGGACAAAAAAATGCATTACTTGTCACAAAAAATAGATGAATCACATATATTAGGACCTAGAATTTTATAATTTGGGGTAGAGTGAAGTCTCCAACCAGCGTGTCCTAGTGTATAACACTGACACTAGTTTTTCACATATGGTTCTAAAACCACAGGTTTTCCATAGTGAATATTTACTGAGGCAACAACTAAAAGCCTGGTATTATAACATCCTAACAACTTGTATGATGTTATAAAAATTACCTTATGGCTAAAACAATTTATAAAGTACCCATATATAGTATAAAGCACCATCTATGGAGGTGAGACTTATAATATTGTGTCAAACATAGTAGGTCTCAATAAATTCTGACTGAAGGAGTAAATGAGAAGCAATTGGAAAGATCTTTAGCCTATCTAAAGTATAAACTATGTTACACTTTCATTGTAATTACCCCTAACTCCTACAGCTCAGGTTTCTAACCCCAACATTAACTGAGAGGCAGTGTAGCATAAAGAACTCTGGAGTTAAACTGCATAGCTTCAAATCTCACCTCTGCCACTTATTTGCTAATATTTAACTGCTCTGTGCTTCAGTGTTCTCATCTGTACAATGAATACTATGATGAAATAGTATCTCTTTTGTTATTGGTTACTGTAAGAATTAAATCAGTTGATATATACAAATCCCTAAGAAAGGAACCCACTGTAACATAATACAATAGTTTTTATGAAATAATTTTGATATTAACATAATGAAAGTTACAGACCACGGCAAACTATTTTCACTCAATCAAATTGTTAAGCTCAGACTTCTGGGAAGCTTGACTTTGAGTAATGTACATAAAGGTAGGATAAGCTTGTCTTTTTTTTTTGAGTTGGTAGGTACCTTTTTTTAATCACATGCCTGCAACTATAATACTGCCAGTAATTGTCTTTCGATCCTGCACATTTTTGGATTTATGAAAAACATATAGGGTTCACCAATGTCTAGGAATTCTTGTACTGAGGAAGAAATCTACAGAAACAGAACATTTTAACACAGGCAAATATCACTGGCTGCATAATTCTCAGAGGATAACCATAGTGTTTCTCTTTAAAAGCATTGTTGATGTCTTCCCGTGCCTGATCCCCTGGCTATTAAACTGTTCCTATTCAATTTTGCAGAACATGGCAGCGGTCTAATGACTAGTTTTGTACTATAGTGAATAAGTATAATAAAGCAGCAAACCATATAACTGCATTGAAGGCTTGCAGCGGTAAACTAGGGGAGCATCATGCTATATAATTTTCTCATCAAAATCTTGCATACTAATAAGACCCTAAAATAATGAATGCATGCCATTTTCTAATTTGTTTCACAAATTTAGTTCAGATACAAGATTACAATAACATAGACTAGGCAACATATAATCTAATGCTCAGAATGTGTTTCTTATCCATCAGAATTTAAGATCCAAACAGAAAACAGACAGTTTTTAAAAGCTTAGTTCAGTCTTTAGTAAAATCATACAGATATAAAAAGATAAAATCTTCAATGAACATTAAATAGGAAAATAAAACAGTGAAAAAATAAACACAGGAGGAATTAAGCCTAAAGTTCTTATTCAAGCCAAATTAACACCAGTTGAAAATTTACAAACATAATAACACATAAGTTAATGATATGAGGTCCAGGAATGCATATATTTCTATTGTAATTTTCTTTTATATAGTATACTTTTCTAGTGTTGTGATAATACTCATATGAATGCTTTTTTTGTGACTGAATGAGTTCTAAAGAAGAATAAACCCTAATTTTATATTTCTATTTTCCCCAAACTGATCTACTAGTTTTTACAACAACTCAATTTGGCGCTACCATTTTTCTAGTCAATCTCAAATTATTCAAAAATAAAATATATGCTGAGATATTTCAAAATCCAAGAAGTAAACTTAAGCAAATGTTTCAAAAAGCCAAATATCACTTTATATATTTATAAAATTCTCAACACAGTAATAGTGGCATTTAATTTAAGCGATATGCTCAGAGTAATAAATGACAACGAATACAGACATTTTGAATCTGTGTACTCCTTCTTCTGCATTGCTGTAAAAAAGAAACATGTTCTTATTCTATTAAATAAGTACTATTTTATTACATGTCTACTGTACTTAAGAGGTCAAATTCTTAATTATATAATTAATAATTATGTTGACATGTATTGCCTATAAGGCATGATTTCTATGGAAGCAATTTAAGAACATTAGATATTTCTGATCATTTACCTTATTCTAACTAGCTCACTGGTTAAAAGAATAATTTTCTAATCCTTTTAGACAGTTAAACTAACACTTATTAGGTTATTTGTACACAAGCTCTTCATCCTGAGACATAACAAATGGAGGGAAACATCTGGTCAATAAATGTAAGGTTGCACAATGTCTTAATTCCTTAACCCATTATAGTACTTCCTTGGCCAGAGAAAATTGTGTATCTTATGTATTTCTGAATCCCCAGTGCCTAGAATAGTACTTTGCTTACAGAAGTACTCAATGAATGCTAATTGAGCCAAAATGCACATAATTGAGCAGAACAGATGTTTTAGTATCTGAGTCATTTTTGACTTCCATAGAACCAGTACAAATTGAGGACATTTCAAAACACCTAGGAATGTACCATCATCAGTATATTTGATCAAAGTTCTGCTTCTCTAAATATTGGCAAAAACACTGGTTTAGAAACAGACAGAAATGGGTTTAAATTCTAGCCTACCCTTCCAATTGTGTGTCTCTTGGTGAGCTATTTCATCTCTAAATAGAGTTCTGGCTTCCTCATCTAAATACAAGAATAATCATTCTTATCAATATATCACAAGAATTACATCATAATGAAATGAAGTAAGATTAAAGTAACAGGCGCATAATAAGTGTTCAATATGTATTGGTGATGTTGATAATGATGATAATGCCATATGTCCACTACCCTCTGTTAATGCCTTTAGATTTTGCATAAGTCCATTGCAGATATAACCGTTTGTGAAAGACTATTCTCACACAGGAGGGAAGGAGTATAGAAAAATAATGGGCATACAAAAAGACATTTATGGGAAGCTTTGCAAGGCACCATCTGAAATGTCAGTGTGCTTGTCCTGGCAGTGGATTTACCTGTCCAGTATTCTTATTTTGCTTGGGGTCATACCCATTAGCATATATTTCCTCAGGGGAGATGCTGAGAACCAATGCTAGATGGCAGGAGAGCCATGTCAACAGGAAAATTTTACAAAAGGGGTTTTCATTTAAGTAATCAAAATTGACAGAAGGTACCAAAATAGAAGATAGTTAAATAACCACAAAAAAGTTAAATCCCCATTACATGGACCAAGAAACAGGAGCAAACTTGCCCTGAGGCAATCGGGAAGATAATCTAGACAGTGATTTGAGCCTCCTTAAAAATATGAACACTGGCATTGGCAACCTGAGCAACTGATGCATCATTCTGCTTACAGACCTAGCCTCACATGACTTTACTATTCAAGTTTGTGGAGATCAGTCAAAATTCAGGAAACCACATTTTCTTTTCCTGTGAAATTTCACAAACTGTGAAAGCTTAATCACCAACCCATTTTGTACATCCAGTCAAAGCTGAGAGGACTTACAAGATTTTTGTTGAGGATGCCAAACCCAGCCTTGGACATCTAGGCACCACGGGGCACTCGTTTCAGACTAAGAAGTAATTGTACAGTGTTTATCACCAGGTTGTGACAGAAGTCACTATAATTTCATATATAAGATTTCAGGAAAGGGAATTATGTTCCATTTCCCTTATTCATTGCTTTACCTAAAATCTGAAGCCTGTCAAAAATAATTTAAATCTACTCTTCCAAACTTAGATATAGAAATGGAAGAAGAGTATGTATGATAAATTTGCCTGAAAATATAGAAAGCCCCAGAGTTGGAAAAAGCAATATTGTTTCTCTAACTTAGGAAATATTCTTCAATTCTCTTCACTATTCAGTTATTATAATGGAGGAGAATATCCTGACAACAGCTTTTGGCAGAATTTTTTATACTTATGTGTGCAAAGGAAAAAATATGTAAACGGAAAAATATTAAAACTTTCAGTGTTAATCTATATTTTAAAAGCCAGGCAGATCTTGACAAACTTTTCAAATACAGAATGCATGAAATTCATAAAATATATATGAGCATGATTGCATTACTGTTTCTAATTTATTTTCCCCCTCAACAAAATTCTTCTTTTGAATCCTTATTTATTATGCCTTTTATTCAATTGAGTACCCAGGCAGAAAATACAATAAAGCTTTGCTAATTTTATAAAATATTGAAACACTGACACTGCAAATATAATTTCACTATCTTTATGTACTTCTGGGCATATCTCATAGTTTAATCTAAAAACCTATTTAAGGAATGCATAATTTTCAAGGCTCTTATTCTGATAATTTAATTTCAGTATCTTAGAGAAGAAATATTAAAAATTCAGAACTTCTTGTTTGAAAGTAGTCAAAGAGCTAATTCGTAAAGGTTAAGAGATTAAAGCAGACAACAAACATGGCCAATGTCTTGATATAATCTTCCCAAAGTGTGTCTCTGGCCTTCTTGCAAGCTTTAAAAATGGTCCAAGTAGTCTCCCAAGAAAATAAAGACTATTGCTAGGTGGTCATCTCTATTAGGTCACCATTTTTAAAAAATTGTAATGCCTTAATTTCCTGATCAACAGATTTCTTCCCACAACTGAAGACATACAGAGCTCTCCAGGCCAGTATGCTCCTCCCTAGAATAAAGAATGACTTATTTCAAGTGACTCCTCCCCTTGTAGAGGCTTGAACATCTAGTTTTTGAATTCATATAACCTGTTTTGGAATCTGCTGCTTTTGTAGAAGAGAATGGGAAAAGTGTCTATTAAAATGCTTAAATTAGCCGGGCTCAGTGGCTCAGCCCGTAATCCCGGGCCTTTGGGAGGCTGAGGTGAGTGGATTGCCTGAGCCCGCAGGTTCAAGACCCGCCTGGGCAGCGAGACCTCATCTCTACAATAAATCAAAAAATCAGCTGGTTGTGGTAGTGCGCGCCTGTAATTCCGGCTACTCGGAAGGCTGAGGCAGAAGGATCGTCGGAGCCCAGCAGGTCGAGGCTGCGGTGGCCGGGAGCGGTCACTGCACTCCAGTCTGGGCGACAGAGTGAGACTCCAACTCAAAAAAAAAAAAGCTTAAATTATGCCGGGCATGGTGGTCCAAGCCTGTAGTCCCAGCACTTTGAGAGGCTGAGGGGAGAGGATTGCCTGAGCTCAGGGGTTCAAGATCAGCCTGGGTAACTTGGCAAGACCTCGTCTCTACAATAAAACAAAAAATTAGCCAGACGTGGTAGCACGCACCTGTAGTTCCAGCTACGTGGAAGGCTGAAGCGGAAGGATCACCTGAGCCCAGCAGATCGAGGCTGTGGTGGCTGTGTGCGTGCCACTGCACTTCAACCTGGGCAACGGAAGTGAGATTCTAACCCAAAAATAAAATAAAATAAAATAAAATGCTTACATTGCTCTTTAGCTTCAACCAAAGGTTTGACCATTATGATTTGCATATTTATTACATATCATGCTAGAGATGCTTACTACAGTTCATGTTCTTATTTTAGTATCTGCATTTCTATTTGTTCTATGATACCTGGCATCAGCAACCTTATGTTCTAAACATAAGAAAGATGGTAGACAGATGGAAAATTCAGGTAAAAGTACATAAATAGGCACAATGACAATATTAAGTACTTTTTACTTCCCAGAAAGAAAATGCAACACATTTGAAAAAAGCACACATACTGACATTAACACATAATATCTATGAAATACAGTTATTAGTGAAAATAAAAGCCTTCAATTTATTAGTTTATATCTTTTCCTCCCACCTGGAACACACTGGCATGCAAATTCAGTCTCAGAACAAAATTTATTATTATTCATATTATCACATAAGACTGAATTTTACCACAAAAGAAACACTAAAAAATATACTTTAGTTTTCTGTGTTAGATCATGGTCAAATTGTCAGTATTTGACCTTGTTTTTCTTTCCATTATGTTAAGCTGATCTGTACATACGAGGAAGCAAAATACAGTTATATTAAACAAGCGTATGAAAGGTAAGTATAATATATAATATGTATATAATTGTAGATGTTTTCTTATATGTAAATCTGATATATCTATACTTATGTCATTTACAGCAATTATTCACAACAAAAGAACAAAAAACTGTGTTTATACAAAACTTGTTTATTTAAGGCACTATGCACTGGTGACAAGTGTGAGCAAATAAAACTGACTGAGAATCTTTGGTTTAACTTTGATCTTTAGTCCAGCATTTTTTTTTTTCCTTTCATTTGAAAAGGAGAGTGAGATTTTTGCATATACTTTTAAAAGAATGAATGGAATCTCTTTTAATTTTGAACAGCACTGAGTTTAATTTTGATAGAGTCTATTAAATAAATGGTAGTCCCAGACATTAAAACAGTAAATAGAATATGAATGACTGAGGCAAGACTGAGCAGTTAGTTATCTGGGTGTTCCAGGATCTGGTTCTGTGATCCAACTCTACTTGCCGTTTGTCACCACCCAGCAGCTGTTATCTATGTTGGTTTAAATAAGGATGAGAACAATTCCTAGTCCTCAAGCTGGCTGAGATTCCAGGAATCAGGATCAATATTCGACAAAGGGTTCATTGGAACAGCAGCCCAATCTGGCTGAAAGAATACTGGGAATAAAGGGTCAACTCTCTGCCTCACCCCTTAATTATTTTTTCTATTAATAGATAACCATATATACTGTGTTCAATTATATATGATCATCTGTTTATAAATTATACATAACATAGCATACATTAAATAAATTATATCATATATTATGTTATATACTATATATTAACTTAGTAACAATATTTCATTACATATATAACACAGATTAACCTAATGATATTAATATTAAATATAGTATATAGATTATAATGCATACTACATTATAGTATACTATATAGTAGATAATATCACATATATAGCACACAATATATCTAATAGTATTATTATACATATACTAATGGTCAAATATGCAAATTCAGGGAAGGAGTTAATAATACATAATATCAGATATATTGAAGATGTGTCAGATATCTATCTGACATATAGCTAGCTAACAAAGAAATATATATTTAAAGCCACAGAAAACTTTGAGGCCAAAGGATATATGCTTATGTGCTCCCAATATTCCTACTATTCCTCAGTATAGTTCAACTTATTTCACAGCTTGCTTCAGATTCATACGTTTAAAAATATTACATACTTGATAAAGTTTCTCTGTAACTTTCTTTTTTTAATGAACAGACATCAGCCAGTGAAATTTAGAAAAAATT
>NW_007222803.1:6593-8444 GCF_000164805.1 Carlito syrichta | reverse complement strand
CACAGTTGAATGAATAAAGATGAATGGAGAAATAAAACTTAGTATGAAATATAATTTAAGTTTTTTATTTTACTCTAGTTCACCCCTACATATAAAAACATGCACTGGGAAAATAGGAACTTGGCATCATATATATTGTAAAAAAATATGATGAGTATCCAAATAGAAGTGTCAGACTCAGGACAAAGCAAACATAGTGTTCCCACCAGACAAAACTTAAACCTGGGATACCATTAAAAATATGACATATATTATAGAAAATGGGAAAGATAAACCAAATAAAGATAAAATATAAAGTTACAAAACACCACAAAAAATGTTACCAATATAGATATTTTATTTCAACAATCTGTAATCATACCTATAATGAAAAACTACAAACAAGGATTAGCATGGAATAAAATACATTTCAGTTTTCATTTTTATTTTTCATTTTATAGAAAGTAAAATATCAGTAGAAGCATAATTGGGGTTAGGGTGGGATAAAGGAAAAAAAAATATATAGGACACTCTAACAAACCGCAGTAATATGCATGTTCTTTTCAAACATACATAGAACATTTTTTTAAGTAAACATATGTTTGGTAAAAAAAAACCAAGTCAACAAGTCAATAGACTGAAAAAAACTTAAATCATACACAATATGTTTTTCTACCTCAATTGAGTCAAAATTTTAAAACAGTAGCAGAAGGATATTTTGGAAATTCACAATTATATAAAAACTGACCATACTCCTTAAGGATCAGTGGGTAAAAGAACAACTCAGATCACCTTATGAGTGAGAACGTATGGAACTCTGTTCTTCATTTCTGTGATAAATCACTGAATATGATAGACTCCAAGTCCATTCAATTTGCTGCAAAGTCCATATATTTGTCCTTCTTTATGACTGCATAATATTCCATTGTGTATATGTGCCACATTTTTTTATCCAGTCCAGCTTAGATAGCCAACACGGTTGTTTCTATGTTTTTGCTATTGTGAATAGAGCTGCAATTATAATGCTATAAGAAAGTGATTGGCAGTAGTGGAAAACTATCAGGGGTTGGGTGGGGCTGGCAGTTCAGGGAAACTACTAGGGGAGGAAGGGGCATACCTCGTCAACCATGGTACCTGCAAAATCAAGGTTTGTATACCTAACCCTGAATTGTACCCCATATCTTTATAATAAATACATTTTTAAAAAGAACAACTCAGAAGGGAAATATGAAAATATTTCAACTTTAATGAAAATGAAAAGACAACATCTCAAAGTTACAGAGTGCAGCAAATTCAATACATGAGGGAATATTTTTCATTGTAAACAAGCACATTAAGAGAAGAAATTTCACAAACAAATCATCTAAACTTTTATCAAAAAAGACTAATAAATAACAATGAGCAAAACCAAAATGAAGTAGAATTGATATAATAATAAATATAAGATTAGAGATAAGTAATTATTTTGGCCATAATTTATTTGCTGAAATCAGAACCTGACTTTTTTAATAGTGGGATTGTTGTCACTGACAAGTTTCATCCCTGTGGTTAAGTGTCCTCAGGACCAGACCATATTTGGAGGTTTTCAGTAAAGCTCACTCATAAATATCTATCCCATCTCCTGGGCATGCAAAACATCTCCATCAACAACTCTCTTTTCTCATAATATGTAAACTGGTCCCAGGGTCCAAAATTTCTAAAAAATTAAAAATAGTTTAGATAAGTCATATTGTACAGTACTTAAAGAAAGTTTAAAATATTTTAAAATGTTTAAGATGTAATAATTTTCTTATCTCACCCCATCCTGTGCTTCCACCACACACAGATTTTTCAATATATTAAAGAATTCTTATCCAGCTTGAAATCAGGAGT
>NW_007222803.1:0-6573 GCF_000164805.1 Carlito syrichta | reverse complement strand
TACAACTGTGCTGTGAAGATTCACAATTATGGAACCCAGAGGTGACAGTTGTAGTTATGAAGTTTACCTCTTTAATCCCATAGTTTATCTTTAGAAAGGAAAATAAATTACATGAAATTACCCCCCAAACAATCCTTATATTTCAGAAAAATATTCTCCTAAATCATTAGAAAGACTCATACAAATCCAAGAATCTGCCAAAAGGGGAAAACTACCAGGTGTTCCCGTGGCAAACATCCATTGGACACAGTTGAATGAATAAAGATGAATGGAGAAATAAAATTTAGTATGCAATATAATTTAAGTTTTTTATTTTACTCTAGTTCACCCCTACATATAAAAACATGCACTGGGAAAATAGGAACTTGGCATCATATATATATTGTAAAAAAATATGATGAGCATCCAAATAGAAGTGTCAAACTCAGGACAAAGCAAACATAGTGTTCCCACCAGACAAAACTTAAACCTGGGATACCATTAATCATACAGCCAGAAAAATATGACATATATTATAGAAATGGGAAAGATAAACCAAATAAAGATAAAATAAAGATAAAATATAAAGATAATCATTTTCTTATCTCACCCCATCCTGTGCTTCCACCACACACAGATTTTTCAATATATTAAAGAATTCTTATCCAGCTTGAAATCAGGAGTTGAGGGGGGTATTCAAGAAGACTAAAACCAATAGCAACACTGAAATGAACAAGGAATCCCAATTTGTCAAGTCATGTAGCCATTTGTCAAATTTTTTTTTTTGAGTTGGAGTCTCACTCTGTTGCCCAGACTGGAGTGCACTGGTCCCTCCCGGCCATCGCAGCCTCAACCTGCTGGGCTCCAGGGATCCTTCTGCCTCAGCCTTCCAAGTAGCCGGAATTACAGGCATGCACTACCACGCCCGGCTGATTTTTTTATTTATTGTAGAGATGAAGTTTCACCAAGTTGCCCAGGTGGGTCTCGAACCCGTGGGCTCAAGCAATCCACTCACCTCAGCCTCCCAAAGCGTGGGATTACAGGCTGAGCCACTGAGCCCAGCTCAAAAATTTTTAAATGATTTAAATAGCCTTGTATATATTATAGACCAAGTTCTGAGTTATGTTTACTCACATGTTGACAAGTTTTGTGGATTTTCACATACTAATTTGCAAACTCACTAAAGAGAACTAAAAAATATATGTATCTTTTTATTCTTTACAAGCAAGTGACTGATTTTTTTTCCTGATAACACACGACTTGGTGATTACATCAAGTCAAAACTTATCTAGCACATTAGTTTTCCTATAAGGCTATGCTGAAAATATTCTCCTTGTAACACTCAATAAACAGCCTCAAATGTGTACCATAAATCTTTATTTTATGTGACAGACTGCGAATGCACAAAGGAGCTCTGTGGAAGGTCTTCAGTCTCAAGTCATTGACTCACAGTTCAGTGGAAGGATTAAGAAGGCTGTCAGGGGAGGGGATTAATGAATTCAACAGTATTGTTTGCCCCAGAGAATCACAGTGATATATGCCAGTTTGAGCTACAAGGTGAGAGACCAGAAATTACAACAGGCAGTCACATTTGAGCAGGTAATGAGTGAGCTGCATTTGGTTAATTACTCACTATGATAGGACATTGTTATAATATTTAAGTTGCTTTTTTGAGTGCCCATCTATTTTTTCTTCAAAATTTCAAACACGGTGTATTAGAGAAAGAAGTGAGGAAAGAAACTGAGACATACCAGGATTGCCATGGGTGAAAGAAACATCATTTTGCTCTTTTCAATCGACCTGATAAACCTTCACAATGATTAATATGCTAAAGTGGATGCAGCTCAGGTATCCATCACTCTGAAGATTGATATCTCTGGGATTCTGATGGGAGGAGAGAAGGGGAGGGATAGTGTTTTTCTGACCAATTTTCTTTTGCAAGAGACCTGGCATATGTTTATAATTCTAAGTTCCAGAGCTAAAAGGTAGTCTTATTATCATTTGTATGGCTTTGTTCACTTAAAGGGTGGTCTTTGGCCTTCCTCCTTTGACAGAGAACCTGAAAATTTCTTAGAGATTATTCTAATCAGTGAATTAAAAGGTTGGCTGTCCTATTCTTATATCTGTGGGGACTTCTTTTGATTTGTCAAGAACGTGGGGTAGGCTGCCAGCATCGCCTGTAGTGAATGTAACTTTTAAAATGTCTGAATGTTTCCCCAAACCTGCTTATGTTAAATTTATCTATGTCCCACCTGTGTTGGCTACCCTGCTTCAAATCCCCCCTTAGAGATTTTCAATACCATAATCAGAAGGGGTACTGAGGGATAAGGTCAGATTTATGTTGCTTCTTCAAAGTTGTCAGGGGGCATGGTACTGCTTAGCCAGAGGTCAAAAATCTTTTCCTGTATGATCTAGAGCATTCAGATCTGTTTCAGCAGTGACATCAGTGGCAATCACCTGCTGGAATTCTTCATGATCATTGTGTGGGAATTAAATTGATGGATTTATTTCTTGTTCTCACTCCTTGAAAACTCAGAATTTTGTCTTTGAATACTTGTGTGCTGTGTTCCCCACAGGTAAATTAGACTACGTGATGCAACTGATTGCTGAGCTTCAAGTCCTGCACATTGGACACCCGATGATGCCAGGTGGGGAGCAGTCCAAAATTGGTGGATACATTGAATCATTTCTAAAATGAATTTTAGAGCAGCCAGCAAAGTTTCAAACAAATTTTATTAGAAAAAAAGGGAGAAAATAAATGGGGACATGCCAGAGTTGGCATGAGTGAAAGGAACCACCAGGTGTCAATCTTATAAGTCTAAAAGACACATTGTTTTAAAGGGGATTTTATTTTGATTCTTTTTGCATAAATTGGAAAATAATGATTATTTAGCTTTGGATTGAGAACCCTGCTCAATGTAGAAATAATACTGAATTACCTGAGAGCTGAGATCTTCTAGATCAACTTGGCAGACTTCCTGGAAATAGGATGATACACACAAACTCCAAAAGCAATGACTTAAGGGGAGAAATGAGAACTCTCAATATTTTTTCTTGGAATAATAAGGCCAGAGATATGGTTTGTTTACAGCAAACTTGTGACTGGACAAAGTCATAGTTTACCTCCATTCAACAAATATTTTTAGGCATTAGTTTTTTGGCAGACATTCCAAACCATTCTAGGCATGGTTTTCATAATAACAAGCAACTACTATCTATGTGAGACCTACTAAGAGCAAGGAGCCTTTTTCTGTTCATTGCAAATATGACCTCTTTCAACTCTATAAAATAATGTTATAATGTTTCCTTTTTTACAGAAACTCGAACTAAGACATGAAGGATTTAATTATTATGCTTCCCATCTTGCAGCTAAAATATGAAGGCAAATAGATTTTACATCTCTCAAATACATGTATTGTATATATGTGGTAATACATAATACATATCCTATGCATTATATAAACCATAAAATATTAAATATATTACATATTATGATATTATATATGATACTGCACATATATAATATGTAGTAATGTAGTATATTACATATGCTATATTATAATGTATTTATGTTAGCATATATGTAATATACACAGAAATATATAAATATTAAAATATATACATATATGTGTGTATTTATATGCATGTTTATAGTGTGTATATGTATACATAGTGAGAGAGGAGAGAATCAGTTCATTTATGGAGACAAAATAATGACGTTTCGATGTATAAAAACTGTAGTAGTATTGGAAGAGAGGAGACTTTATTGATAAGCAGAGAAATATTCAAATATGATTAGGTGGTAAGGAAAATAAACTAAGTACCAGGTGGCATTGGAAGAAAAGATATGCCTTAAGCTAGGAAAGAAAGTGATAACCTAAAACATGTTGTGTTTTCCAGCCTCCGAGAAGTATATAATGCCTCTCAAAATATTCTAAAGTCTATCAACCCCCAATAAAAAAAAAACTTGATTCGATTTTTATTCACCACCTTAGAAGGAAGAAACTTTAAATGTTAAGCATCTCAGCCGGGCTCGGTGGCTCAGCCTGAAATCCTGCTCCTTTGGGAGGCTGAGTGAGTGGATTGCCTGAGCCCGCGGGTTCGAGACCCGCCTGGGCAGCGAGACCTCATCTCTGCAATAAATCAAAAAATCAGCCGGGCATGGTAGCACGCACCTGTAATTCCAACTACTCGGAAGGCTGAGGCAGAAGGATCGCCGGAGCCCAGCAGGTCGAGGCTGCGGTGGCTGGGAGTGGCCACTGCACTCCAGTCTGGGCGACAGAGTGAAACTCCAACTCAAAAAAAAAAAATGTTAAGCATCTCAGTTGCCTCCAGTGTACAGCATCTCCAAGGACAGAAATTAATTGATTTGTTCAACTGTTTTGTGAATATCAAAACACCAAATATAGCATACTCTAAAATAAAGATATTTTCTTGTTTATATCTAAAGGTAATTATATTTACACAAAGAAAATGGCAGACACCATAAAGTTGAGATAATGTTAAGTAAGATCCCAGAATGAGACCTGAAGGACATAAAATCTAAATCAGTTGTCAATGACCTATGAAGCATGAGACACTGTGGAGAACATAGGCAAAGCAAAGGGGCTTGAACACTGCAGTGCACATAGTGCACATGTATTCATAGCAAAATAATGGTCACAACAGGAGAGATGAAAGTACATCAACCAGGACAAGAGAGGAACAAGAGGGGATTGGTCTACCTGAAGCTTGGGTATACAGAGACTCTGGATATTTCTAGCAATGGAGCATTGATTAAGGTTGCTATAATTAGCAATAGTTTCTTCTGGTAGTAAATGGAAACCTCCCTCCATAAAATATACCCATTAATAATTGCCATGCTCTCTGGAATCATAGTGTATAAATAAATGCCCTTTTCAAAAATATATAAAGTGCTATCACAGTGAGTTCTAACTCTGAAATCAATAAAGCCCTCAGTCAAATTCTTGCCTTTTTACATTTTTAATTTGTTTTTTAGTTTTAAAGATGTGGGGTACAATTCAGGATTAGGTTATGCAAGTGGTCATGATATAGGTAAAATTTGGAACTCCCTTTGGTCCACACTTTGCTTGGTTAGAGATCAGGTACCCTTATAGATGTTTGTCTCCTCCTGCACCCACTCCCATCTCTGCCATTCCCACCCTGGCAGCATCCTGCTACTGCTAATCCCTTTCTTATAGTATTATGGTAATTGTTCAGTGTCCACTTAAGAGAGAGAACATGTGGTACTCTGTTCTATGTTTCTGCACTAGATCACTGAGTATGATAGACTCTAAATCCATCCAAGTTGCTGCGAAGTCCATATGTTTGCCCTTCTTTATGGCTTTGTAATATTCCTTTTTGTATATGTGCCACATTTCTTTTACAAGTTCAGTTTTGATGGACAGAACGGATGGTTCCATGTTTTTGATATTGTGAATTGTGCAGCAATATATATGTGGTGAATTTCTTGCCTCTTTTGCTTCCTTTTCTTTCTCTGGTCTATATGATCTCTCACACTCTATCAACCAACCATGTGCCTCATGTCTTGCTGACTTCTGAATTTATTTTCTCACAATAGAAAACTATTTAATGTCATTAATTATACTCATAACAAAACTCAACTGCATAAGAATTTAAAGGTGATGATACTGCAGGTTTTCATAGTCTTCAAACACTTTAGCTTCTGTCACTTAAAGGAGTTAACAAAGTCAGAAACTAAAGCATTTGCCATTACTTACATTTTGTGAGATTAAGTCTATCACCAAAAGTGGAGCATGAGGGTAGGATGATCGTGTATGTTCAAAAGCCAGAAATCTTTGTCACAAAGGTTGTGTTAGTCAGAGTAGGTGTACTATTCAAACAAACATTCGCAAAGTCTTAACAGACTGAGAAAATAAACAATCATTTCTCATTTAGGACAGAATACAATCCATTTGGTGGGGCACACAGAGACTCTGGGTATTTCCAGCAATCGAGAATACATTGAGATCGTTGTAATTAGCAATACTTTTTCATGGTAGTAAATGGAAATCTCTCTTCATAAGCTATGCCCATTAATATATTCCATGCTCTCTGGATTCATAGTGCATAAATAAATGCCCTTTTCAAATATATATGAAGAGCTATCACAGTGAGCTTCAACTCTGTAATCAATAAAGTCACCATTCAATTTCCTGTGGGACAATTGTCCTGTAGGAAAATATCAGGAATTTAGAGACACAGACATTTTTCATATTTTGCTCTATCATTTTCTAGTGCTTCACATATTCCTTTGTATCCAAACTGAAAATTGTTTATTTTAAATTTTAGTAGTATCCATCATTTTCATTTGCATTTCATTGCCAAGAACTCAGTCACACATTCTGGTTTATGCAGAAAAGAGAGATCAAGGAACAATTTGGCTGTGTGCCTAGGAAAGAGAAAAATATGATTGGAATCTTTGCCCCAGAAGGTTAGATATGACTAGGCAGGCACACACAGGTGAAACCAAATAAAGGCGACATATTGGGGCTCATGATACAGAGTCATGTTTAGAGACTATTTGTGCCATATATGTTACTATGCCAGTAATGACATAAGACATAAGACTTT
>NW_007222802.1:0-3197 GCF_000164805.1 Carlito syrichta | reverse complement strand
CCAGCCTCCGAGAAGTATATAATGCCTCTCAAAATTTTCTAAAGTCTATCAACCCCCAATAAAAAAAAAAAACTTGATTCGATTTTTATTCACCACCTTAGAAGGAAGAAACTTTACATGTTAAGCATCTCAGCCAGGCTCGGTGGCTCAGCCTGTAATCCTGCTCCTTTGGGAGGCTGAGTGAGTGGATTGCCTGAGCCCGCGGGTCCGAGACCCGCCTGGGCAGCGAGACCCTCATCTCTGCAATAAATCAAAAAATCAGCCGGGCATGGTAGCACGCACCTGTAATTCCAACTACTCGGAAGGCTGAGGCAGAAGGATCGCCGGAGCCCAGCAGGTCGAGGCTGCGGTGGCTGGGAGTGGCCACTGCACTCCAGTCTGGGCGACAGAGTGAAACTCCAACTCAAAAAAAAAAAATGTTAAGCATCTCAGTTGCCTCCAGTGTACAGATCTCCAAGGACAGAAATTAATTGATTTGTTCAACTGTTTTGTGAATATCAAAACACCAAATATAGCATACTCTAAAATAAAGATATTTTCTTGTTTATATCTAAAGGTAATTATATTTACACAAAGAAAATGGCAGACACCATAAAGTTGAGATAATGTTAAGTAAGATCCCAGAATGAGACCTGAAGGACATAAAATCTAAATCAGTTGTCACTGACCTATGAAGCATGAGACACTGTGGAGAACATAGGCAAAGCAAAGGGGCTTGAACACTGCAGTGCACATAGTGCACATGTATTCATAGCAAAATAATGACCACAACAGGAGAGATGAAAGTACATCAACCAGGACAAGAGAGGAACAAGAGGGGATTGGTCTACCTGAAGCTTGGGTATACAGAGACTCTGGATATTTCTAGCAATGGAGCACTGATTAAGGTTGCTATAATTAGCAATAGTTTCTTCTGGTAGTAATGGGAACCTCCCTCCATAAAATATACCCATTAATAATTGCCATGCTCTCTGGAATCATAGTGTATAAATAAATGCCCTTTTCAAAAATATATAAAGTGCTATCACAGTGAGTTCTAACTCTGAAATCAATAAAGCCCTCAGTCAAATTCTTGCCTTTTTACATTTTTAATTTGTTTTTTAGTTTTAAAGATGTGGGGTACAATTCAGGATTAGGTTATGCAAGTGGTCATGATATAGGTAAAATTTGGAACTCCCTTTGGTCCACACTTTGCTTGGTTAGAGATCAGGTACCCTTATAGATGTTTGTCTCCTCCTGCACCCACTCCCATCTCTGCCATTCCCACCCTGGCAGCATCCTGCTACTGCTAATCCCTTTCTTATAGTATTATGGTAATTGTTCAGTGTCCACTTAAGAGAGAGAACATGTGGTACTCTGTTCTATGTTTCTGCACTAGATCACTGAGTATGATAGACTCTAAATCCATCCAAGTTGCTGCGAAGTCCATATGTTTGCCCTTCTTTATGGCTTTGTAATATTCCTTTTTGTATATGTGCCACATTTCTTTTACAAGTTCAGTTTTGATGGACAGAACGGATGGTTCCATGTTTTTGATATTGTGAATTGTGCAGCAATATATATGTGGTGAATTTCTTGCCTCTTTTGCTTCCTTTTCTTTCTCTGGTCTATATGATCTCTCACACTCTATCAACCAACCATGTGCCTCATGTCTTGCTGACTTCTGAATTTATTTTCTCACAATAGAAAACTATTTAATGTCATTAATTATACTCATAACAAAACTCAACTGCATAAGAATTTAAAGGTGATGATACTGCAGGTTTTCATCGTCTTCAAACACTTTAGCTTCTGTCACTTAAAGGAGTTAACAAAGTCAGAAACTAAAGCATTTGCCATTACTTACATTTTGTGAGATTAAGTCTATCACCAAAAGTGGAGCATGAGGGTAGGATGATCGTGTATGTTCAAAAGCCAGAAATCTTTGTCACAAAGGTTGTGTTAGTCAGAGTAGGTGTACTATTCAAACAAACATTCGCAAAGTCTTAACAGACTGAGAAAATAAACAATCATTTCTCATTTAGGACAGAATACAATCCATTTGGTGGGGCACACAGAGACTCTGGGTATTTCCAGCAATCGAGAATCCATTGAGATCGTTGTAATTAGCAATACTTTTTCATGGTAGTAAATGGAAATCTCTCTTCATAAGCTATGCCCATTAATATATTCCATGCTCTCTGGATTCATAGTGCATAAATAAATGCCCTTTTCAAATATATATGAAGAGCTATCACAGTGAGCTTCAACTCTGTAATCAATAAAGTCACCATTCAATTTCCTGTGGGACAATTGTCCTGTAGGAAAATATCAGGAATTTAGAGACACAGACATTTTTCATATTTTGCTCTATCATTTTCTAGTGCTTCACATATTCCTTTGTATCCAAACTGAAAATTGTTTATTTTAAATTTTAGTAGTATCCATCATTTTCATTTGCATTTCATTGCCAAGAACTCAGTCACACATTCTGGTTTATGCAGAAAAGAGAGATCAAGGAACAATTTGACTGTGTGCCTAGGAAAGAGAAAAATATGATTGGAATCTTTGCCCCAGAAGGTTAGATACGACTAGGCAGGCACACACAGGTGAAACCAAATAAAGGCAACATATTGGGGCTCATGATCCAGAGTCATGTTTAGAGACTATTTGTGCCATATATGTTACTATGCCAGTAATGACATAAGACATAAGACTTTTTAACAACGGGACTGAGACAGATATGCTGTGTGTTGTAGAACGGCTTCCCCAGCATCTGTGCCTATTGTGGCACATAGGAGATGCTCACAATACATTTGCCTAGTTAATTTGTGTACGATAAAGAGCTGGCAATTTAAAACAAAGATCTACATGGGCAGAACATGATAAAATAAAATACTTTGCTATATATTTATTACTTACCTTTAAGTCTCACTATCATTAGGCTATAAAATTGAAGAGTTTTATTATTTACTACACAAATTCACATACTCTAAGGTTTATTTGATTGCAATAGTAAACTAAAAATGGGCTGAGTATTTTTAGTTTGATTGTCTATAGACTACTGTTGGGGAGCTCAGTGGACCAAATACAACAATGTCAACAGAAATTCAATTAATGCATGTTTACCTACACAGAATGTTCTTTAGAACAGATTGCTTTGTGCCTGCTTGTCATAGAACAATATTATGTGAGAAGAAAACGAGGAAAATGTTTAA
>NW_007222801.1:0-645 GCF_000164805.1 Carlito syrichta | reverse complement strand
CATGCCCAGCTTACTTTTTCTCACCACCTGTGCCTTCATGCCCTCCTTGGATGTTCTTAAAGGAAATGCAGCAGGGCCCTGTGGTTCATGCCCATCATCCCAGCACTTCTGGAGGTTGAGGTGAGAGGATTGCTTAAATCCAGAGGTTTGAGACCAGACTCAGTAACTTGGCAAGACCTTGTCTCTACAATAAATTTTTAAAAATTAGCTGTGTGTGGTGGTTCATGCCTATAGTTCCAGCTATGTGGAAGGCTAGGGTGGAAGAATCACCTGAGCCCAACAGGTTAATGTTGCGGTGGCCATGAGTGTGCCACTGAACACCAACTTGGGGAGATAATGAGACTGCTACTAAAAAAAAGTAATCCCAGAGGTCGCTGAGGACACCACCTTCCCCTATCTCTGTCCCCTCCAAATGGGTGAGACCAGAGACCAGGCTAAGATGGGGCTTGTTGAAGCTCTGTCAAAAACGGCTCTGTGTGAAACAGCCCGAGGGAAGGTTGCTCGCAACATGCACACCTGTGGCCCTGAACTGAAGGAGCACCTCCTTTGGAAACCTGAATCTGGTCCCCACCCACCTTATCCCACTGGTGCCTTTCAGCACCCTCTGCACAACCCCACCCCGTGACCTGAGCAGTTGGCTCTCTA
>NW_007222800.1:0-723 GCF_000164805.1 Carlito syrichta | reverse complement strand
CCAGCACTTCTGGAGGTTGAGGTGAGAGGATTGCCTAACTCCAAAGGTTTGAGACCAGACTCAGTAACTTGGCAAGACCTTGTCTCTACAATAAATTTTTAAAAATTAGCTGTGTGTGGTGGTTCATGCCTATAGTTCCTGCTATGTGGAAGGCTAGGGTGGAAGAATCACCTGAGACCAACAGGTTAATGTTGTGGTGGCCATGAGTGTGCCAATGAACACCAACTTGGGGAGATAATGAGACTGCTACTAAAAAAAAGTAATCCCAGAGGTCGCTGAGGACACCGCCTTCCCCTATCTCTGTCCCCTCCAAATGGGTGAGACCAGAGACCAGGCTAAGATGGGGCTTGTTGAAGCTCTGTCAAAAACGGCTCTGTGTGAAACAGTCCAAGGGAAGGGTGCTCGCAACATGCACACCTGTGGCCCTGAACTCAGGGAGCACCTCCTTTGGAAACCCGAATCTGGTCCCCACCCACCTTATCCCACTGGTGCCTTTCAGCACCCTCTGCACAACCCCACCCCGTGACCTGAGCAGTTGGCTCTCTAACCTGGGGTTTAACCAACATTGAATGGAAAATGGGAAAAAATGGTGTCTGTGTTGCACATGTACAGATATTTTTCTTGTCCTTATTCCTGAAACAGTGGGACACCACAGTTGTCTAAATAGCACACACATGGTGGAGCGTGCTCTGTGCTTAGAGATGACAACCAGATATAAGAAAA
>NW_007222799.1:0-784 GCF_000164805.1 Carlito syrichta | reverse complement strand
TTCCCCTATCTCTGTCCCCTCCAAATGGGTGAGACCAGAGACCAGGCTAAGATGGGGCTTGTTGAAGCTCTGTCAAAAACGGCTCTGTGTGAAACAGTCCAAGGGAAGGGTGCTCGCAACATGCACACCTGTGGCCCTGAACTCAGGGAGCACCTCCTTTGGAAACCCGAATCTGGTCCCCACCCACCTTATCCCACTGGTGCCTTTCAGCACCCTCTGCACAACCCCACCCCGTGACCTGAGCAGTTGGCTCTCTAACCTGGGGTTTAACCAACATTGAATGGAAAATGGGAAAAAATGGTGTCTGTGTTGCACATGTACAGATATTTTTCTTGTCCTTATTCCTGAAACAGTGGGACACCACAGTTGTCTAAATAGCACACACATGGTGGAGCGTGCTCTGTGCTTAGAGATGACAACCAGATATAAGAAAAGGTGTTGGTCACTGATGCACTAGGACATTTACATCGGGGACTGAGCAACATCCTCTTGCTGGACACAAGGCACTGTGTCATGCTCGAGTGCATTCTCTTCCTGCAGTGCCTAGCCTTTGGGAAATATGTTTCCATCCGCTTTCCCTTTGGGTTCAAATGAGCTTATATTGAAACCTATGTGAGCAGGTGACAGCATATTTGTGGGGAGCGTGCAGTCCCTTCAGCTGATGAGTATGTCATTCCCACATGTGTGACCATCACTGAAGTCTACACAACATTGTGAGGACAGCAAACCTTGCAGTTATGCATGCATGATGGCACCCTGGGTATTTACATCAAACTGTTTTAAG
>NW_007222798.1:0-4966 GCF_000164805.1 Carlito syrichta | reverse complement strand
CATGCCCCTCCATCCAGCAGCCTGTCCTCCGGGGGCAAGTGGCAGGTGAGGAAGGGCTGGTGGCACTGCAGAGGGACACCTTGCTTTGGGTCTTTTCAGAGTCTTCAGCTCCGTTGGTGAGGTCAGGGAGAAGTCTTATGAAAATCTCTTATTGAAAAATAAATGTGATGTTGAAGTTACAAAGATGACACATTTTGGGACGCTAAAGGAAGGAGCTGCTAAAACCGTGGCCATCTGGATAGAGTGAGTTTACCACTTAAGTGTTTTAAAGGAAGACACATTCATTGCTTTCAAACTGTGATCTAAGAATTTCTGTAGAACCAACTTTACTGTGCACATTTAATTTTTCCCTTTTGAAAATCTTTCTAAATTTTTACCCCAGAGTATCCTTGATTTATATTTACATTTATATATATTTGCATTGAACATCTCTTCAACTGCATTCTGTGTTTTATGGTAGCTGAGTATTTTGGCTTCAGAAATCTCGTCTGTGTTCATGGCTAATTTTCTTTTTTCCAGGAATAAAGGAGACTTTCCTCAAAACCTAGTCTGCTGTAAACTAGCTGGCTGGGATAAGTCTAAACAATTCAGATTCTGAATGCTGGATAAAGACCAAACATGGCTAGGGATACCTTTTGTATCTGTCCCTGAGGACAAGAGGAATTTTCCCTGTGAAAATGCTAGTGCATCAAATCGATACAGAAGACACAGAATCTATCAGACTTTGGAGAGCAGAGAAGCATTTTCAGGTAGTGGGATGCTTTGACTGTTACTTCCTGAGGTCACGTGGGCTTTGGAGACTGGGGGCCCTGAGCACAAGGATGGCAGTGGCAGAACACCTTGCCCAACCCTGCAATGTTTTGTGCTCCGAGCTCTTTGATCGGAACCATTCTTCCCGCAATGTTTTGTTGTTGTGGAGAGGGACAAAAATAGCTTGCCAAATACCTAGAAGTACTTCAGATCATGGCCATTTCCTGAGAGTCTGTAAACCAGTGAGAATTTGCAAAGGGCCATTCAGGATCCACACAGTCGTGTCCCAGTGCAGTACCATGGACAGTCTGTAGTTCCATTTCTATTCTACTTCTGACAGCTTTCTTTGTTTAGTTTTTTGTTGGCCACCATCTGAGGCTTTGGCCATGCAGTGCTTTTGTCTGAGAGATAGAGAGAGAGGGAGAGAGGGAGAGAGACAATTCATTTCTACAAAGTATGCCAACAATGATAGAAATGATTTATCTTTGGTCTAATTTTGAGTTTAATTATTTCCTCCCAGATGGTAGGACTTGTAATGGAGAAAACAGAGGCAAAGGCAGTACTCCATCAAGGAAGCAGATGACAGAGCCTAAGCCTGGAGAGCTTGTCCCTCCAGGGGGAAAAATCATCGTCATGATTACATGTGATGCCAAGTAAGTGACGGCAGGTCTGCAGAGAGATTACTCTGGGGACATTTGTGTGTTTTTTTTGTTGTTGTTGTTGTTGTTGTTTTTCAAATCCACCTTTGACGCTTCTAGGTCGGATGTTACAAAAGGTCCTCATGGCTGTTTTGATGTGTCAGAATCAGAGAAAAAGCATTGGTTTAGAATATGGGTACATGAGATGGACCAACCTGAGGCAGTGGATAATCGTGAGGGTGGTCACCAGATGAACTGACCCCTGAATTCACAAAGAAATAGGGCATCCATGGGGCTCATTCAGGCGTGAGCTCCTCATTGCATTTAAACCCCTCCATCCTTAGCCATCTCAGCAACTCCTCTTGACTAACTTCCTCGTATTCCCTGTAGCCAACCACTGAGACCTCGGTCCATCTGTGTCCCCACACCAAGGCAACTCACCAAGGTGAAGACAGCACATTTTGCTAAGGGGGGCTGGGCGGTGCAGGCAAGGCAGGCCACCTTCTCGACTGGAACACCAGAACACCACACCTGAGCTCTCCTCCATTCTCTCACTGACATGGCTGACTGCATCCAGCAGACCAGCAAGGTCTCATTTCTCTTTCTGCTGCCTCCTCTGTCCCCGCCACTCACCAAACTGCTAGAGAGAGTGTGGTCACTTTCCAGCTGGGGGTTTGGGTACCAGGTCTTCTTAGCTATAATCTGTCATCAACATTTGCTAATTCGGAATCATCTTAAAAGCCTAGATTGGATTAAATCACATCCCATTAACATCAAACTGTAGGTGACAGTCCAGCACACGGTCTCCAGTGAGCCGTGTGCGATACAGCCAGCTTAAAAACCTCTTTTAGCCTTCTGACAACTCAGAAATAGGTGAAAAGGCCACAGATGAGTGCAAATCGTAGTGAGTCTGGTGTCTCTGCAATTAGAGCCACGGTGAGGAATTGGACAGAAAGCAGCTAAAAGATAGTAAATATATTTAGTCATGTTACACTCTTCTGATTTAAACTTGGGGATATTGAAAATGTTTTTCCTATTCTTAAGTGTGGGAATTATGGAAAAGACAATTGTAGGTGCTGAACTTTATCTTGAGATAATATCACCTCGCTTATGTGGCAAATTCTGCTTATTCTCTGTAAAAAGAGTTATTAAAAACCAAGGATGACTATTGGCGGATAGCTCTGTAACGTCCCTGGTGCGCAAGGAGAAATTACGTTGAATGTGCCTATATTATTTATGACTAAAGCTAAATTTCATTTTGTTTTTCCAAGAAAATCCGGCCACTGCAAGGAGCTCCTTTTGCTCTGCTTTTCCAACTTCCTAATTGGGCGATTCCTTGAAGTAAATGTCCTGGGTGGTGAGGAGTCACAAATGGCTGTCCGTGGACCGCTTTCTTGGAGAAAGCATACAAGTTCCCAGGCATGGGCATCCACAACAAGGACAGTTGTCACCACCACACAGAAAAGGTGCTGTCAGGAGGATGTATGGGAGGCTCTCGGTCTGGCAGCCTTACTGTGAGGGAGAAGCGGGCACATGCCGGCAGGTGGCGGGCACCACCTGGCTGGGGGGAGTGATGAAGGGGGTGAAGCTGGGTGTGGGGCTCTTTCTGTGATGTATTTAGGAGGGCAAGGGGTGCATTTTGTCAGAGCTCTTAAGGTCGGGTTCCATCTCCAGAGCAGCCTGCTAATGATGTGTTGTCCAAGGGAGGTGGCCGGTAACACCCCAGCCCTCACTCTGCTCTGGCGAGTCTGAGGGCAACTCAGAGCAGCTGGGCGCGCCCCTGTCTCCTGCTCCTGAGAGGCTTTGTTGGGAAACACAAGCATCCCAGTGTAGCTCACGTGAGGGGCCACATGACTGTGTGATTTCAGGATGCCTATTTAAACTTGTGATACCTTTTAGTAATGAAATTCAGGAAAACAATATGTACTCTGTTAGTGACTTTGGCTGGGGTCCTTGGGACCACTCAGATTTTCACTGGGGTATCATCTCAGGAAAGTGCTTCGGGTTCACATGCTCTCTGTTGCAGTTAAGAAACGAAAAAGTTCTGAAAAGCGTATCTATTTTTCTAAGTTTTGTGTGAAAAAACTCAGACCTACCAATGTATCAGGGTGCTTAATGACTTTGACCCATGTAGTGTGAATATTCTTCTATGAGCTGCCATAATGAACAGGTTTGAGCTCAGCTGGTACTCCAGAATCCCTTCGGGCGAGATGTATCACTTTTCTAATATTGGGAAATTCTAAACTTCCAATCACGTGTTGCCCCAGTAATAGTTTCAGATAAGGCCGCCTGTAATCCCAGCCCTTTGGGAGGCCGAGGCGAGTGGATTGCCTGAGCCTGCGGGTTCGAGACCAGCCCAGGCAACTTGGCAAGACCTAGTGTCTACATTAAATAAATTAATAAATAAAGAGCCAGGCGTGGTAGCGTGCACCTGTAGTTCCAGCTACTTGGAAGGCTGAAGTGGAAGGATCGCCCGAGCCCAGCAGGTCGACGCTGGGGTGGCCGGGAGCGTGCCACTGCACTCTAGCCTGGGCGACAGAGTGAGATTCCAACTCAAAAAATAATAATGATAAGGGAATATGAATTTCTATTAAGTTGCAGACTAAAGGAAAAAATCTGTTAACAGGCAAGAGTATCATGTGCTTGTTTGCTTGTAGAGTTAGGCCATTATTTGATTCATTAGCCCTACCACCAAAAAGTATGTGACCTTGGGCAAGTGTCTTTACCTATCTGAGCCTAATTGTCATTTGTAAAATGGCAGACCCTACTTCCTGTGGTTTGTGATTAAATGAGATAAGGCATATAAAACGCACAGTTTCCAGGCACAGAGCAGTCAGTAAGTAGTAATGATCCCTGGTCATGTCAAGGCTCACACTTGAGGAGTGGAACCAAGAAAGGGAGAAAGAGTTGACCATGGCCTGCAAGGTAGTGCTGAGTCCCAGATAACTGAGTTTTAATTGCAGGAGCCTTTGGGAAGCCCTCCTTCTCATCCTGTGGTACACCGAGCAGCTTCATATTAATAATCTGGCTTAGCTAAAAGAGTGAAATATACAGACCAACAGTCACAAGTACTTGAATCCCTGGTCTGTTATTACCCTTTTTAATATCAACGTAACATCCCCGTACAGGTACATCCCTAAATCAAGGAAACCTTAGTTTTCTGTCGGTCACATTTGTGACCCAAAGCGCCTGGTCTGGGTTAGTTTAGTGTACCTGGAATACCAGGTGTCTATCCATGCCCACACGGGTGTTGGTGGGTGCCTACTCCTGGTACTGTCCATCCATGTCCGACCGTCACAGGCCATGCATGTCCTCTTAGCCCCCCACCTCCACCCCAGCGTCAGACAGCTCCAGCTCTTCTTGGACAAGATCTTGTGTTCACTTAGCAAGTGGCTAGTAGAGCCCTCTTGTGTGCCATTGTCTTCCCCGCTGAGTTCCAGCCATGGTACAGGGTAAACAGCCACATCGTGTTAATGTGGCATGTGTATTCAGGCCCTGTGGCCAGGTGGGCTGTTCAGGCCATTTGCCTAAGTGTGTGATCGTCCTGTTCTCCTGTATCACATTCATTCTGATCATCA